>NC_142953.1:18321773-18326773 GCF_046866305.1 Octopus bimaculoides | reverse complement strand
TAACAGGGACGCAAACAAACCAACACAGAATGTCAAGCACTCGTGGGAAGCAAACACAAGCAGAGATACGTACGCACACACACGAACACACATATACGATGGGCTTCTTTCAGTTTCTATCGACCAAATCCATTCACAAGGCGTTTGTTGTCCAAGGCTAGAATAGAACATACTTGTGTAAAGAGCCACACAGTGATTCTGAACCCGTAACCACTTGGTTGGGGAAAAAACACCATACCACACAGCAACGCCTACGCATGGCATATATATATATATATATATATATATATATATATATATATATATATATATATATATATATATATATATATATATATATATATATATATATATATATATATATATATATATATATATATATATATATATATATATATATATATATATATATATATGTCCCTTCTCCAATTACTAAATGTCCTTTAAATTCGAAATCTTAATTGTTAATATGACATGGTATGTCATAAGTGTCTATATATTGTGTTTTTTATCAATTTAGTTATAAAATAAACAGATTAATCAACGGAATACATTGTCTACAAGTTGATGGGTACCTCATATTCCCCTCCATTTTCTTATTGCTATATATATATATATATATATATATATATATATATATATATATATATATATATATATATATAATTTGTGTATATAAATATATATATATACATATGTATAATCTGTCTCTCTCTCTCTATCTATCTAATTATCTATCTATCTATCTATCTATCTATCTATCTATCTATCTATCTATCTATCTATCTGTCTGTCTGTCTGTCTGTCTATCTGTCTGTCTGTCTGTCTGTCTGTCTATCTATCTATCTATCTATCTATCTATCTATCTATCTATCTATCTATCGCTTTCAAATTTTGATACCAGGACAGGAAATTTCGGTGGCGAAGCTAAGCTTTATTATTTCGACCAAAACGCTCAACTGGTACTTTATCCACCCTGAATGGATAAAAGGCAAAAGTCAACCTCGGCGGAATTTGAACACAGAACGCAAAAAAAGCATTTTTCCGGCCTGCTAACGATTCTGCCAGTTCCATATATTGAATGCATTTAATACACGCTTTTCCTGTGTAATACTGCTTTCTCACACACACACACACACACACACACACACACACACACACACACACACACACACACACACACACACACACACACACACACACACACACATATATATATATATATATATATATATATATATATATATATACATATATATATATATACATATACATATATATATATTAATAGTTATCGCCAAGCTAACGTGGCAGTCCAGGAAAATAGGACGAATGCTGCCCTGGGTTCGGCTACTCCACATTGATAAGGGGCAACTACCCTGAAACTAGTCTGTGGATGTCAAACAAGCAAAAGGAAGCTGCTGACCTCCTCTGTTCGAAGGTTATAATGGACACAGGTTTGTGTGTCACATAGCTAGCTAGAGACGATGGCCTCTTGGAGCTAATCAACGGCATTTGGATTTGGTAGACGGAAACTGAAAGAAGACCGTCGTGTAAATACACACACACACACATACACACACACACACACACACACACACACACACACACACATAAATGTATGTATGTATATGATTATGTAAATGTTTGTATGTTTGTGTTTGTTCCCCCACCATCGATTGACAACCGATGCTAGTGTGTTTACGTCCCCGTAACTTAGAGGTTCGGCAAAAGTGACCGATAGAATACGTACTAGGCTTACAAAGAATAAGTTCTGGAGTCTATTTGTTCGACTAAAAGCGGTGCTCCAGCATGGATGCAGTCAAATGACTGAAACAAATAAAAGAATATATATATATATATATATATATATACAGCATGCGGTGAATAAACTGTTGTCTAAATTACGCAAAAATGAAAATAACACTGACATCTCATTTTAACAGATATGTTTACCAAAATTACATAAAAATATCTTGAAATAATAAAGAGTGAATTTATTCAATAAAATCGCCATTGGCTTCAATCACAGCCTCCAGACAACTTCAGAATCTCCTGCAACTCTTCAGGACAGTCTCCTTGTTTAAGTTGGTGAATGCTGCCATAATCCTTGCCTTAATTCATCTTTGGTGTTACAAGGAGTTTTGTTGGCTTAATTGCCCACCCCTCACCACATAATAATCAAGGGGGTTGCAGTGTGGGGAGTTAGGTGGCCAGACGTTAGGAGTGATGTGGTCATAGAAATTGTTTGACAACCATGACTGTGTTCTCCTGCTTGTGTGGCATGGTGCAGAGTCCTGTTTCCAACCACAGGGTCTTCCAGCAGCCACCCTCTTGACCCAGGGCAGCACTACCTTCTCCAGTCACTTGATGTAGGCCTCTGTGTTGAGTCTGAGGCCATGTGGGAAGATGAATGGAGGCATAACGTTGCCATCACTAGTGATCACTCTAAACACCATGATGTTGACTGGATGTTTGATTTTTATCATTCTCGGTACATGTTTTGGGGACACGGCAAGCCAACGGTTGTTCTGTGTTCACCATCTGATCCTGGCAGACATTTTTCTCATCTGAGAAAAACCAAAGCACATTCAATTGAGTTTATTCAAAAGCTTCATAGCGCGGTCTTTCCTCTTGTCCTTGATGACTTGGGATAAAAATTGGCCCTTTCTCAACTTATGTGAGGAATACGGAATGTTTTCATGCACTACCTGCCTGATAAGAGATGGACCTGTTTGACTTGGAGGGATCGATGTCAATCATGGCCTGAATCTCACCAACAAATTCAGGAGTTCTTTCTCATCAGAAGAAGTTTTCTGAGCTGCCGTGCCTTTGTAATCACCATTAGACTCATCCAACTCTTTCTGAATCCTCTGCACTGTCCTCAGATTGACACCCAAACACTCTGAAATGTTCATATTGCCAAGCAGTACAGCATGTCGCTTCCAAATTCTTGGCAGATTGAATTGCGTCATAGTGCTGTTTTTCTTATAGACGGTGCCCATCTCACCCTACTGTGCTGTGTAGTCGACAAAATCAAAAACAAACAATGCTCATGCAGGAAATTAAAAGTATAAAACGGCGACAATTTACCCATCGCACCTAGTATATACATACATTCTTGTATTTGTTTTGTAAGATTTCTGATGTGGAATCGTGTGAAACGAATGTTGTTATATTTTGAGAAAATCAACATTTTTTCTTACCAAATAAAGAATGAATCTATAGTGCGTGTGTTTTGGTAACAAAAAAAAAAAAAATGACCGTCCCGAAATATAACAATATATATATATATAATTTATTAATAAGGGTAGAAATTGATATTAATCAATTAAAACCAGTGGTCTAGCATATTAAAAAAAAATCCGAAGATTAAAATTGTATTACATACAAAAATAAGAGGAATGACCAACAAAAGTGGACTCCTATATGCTAGAAATAGATGCCGAATAATCTAACCACGAAAAATATGTTCTCAGTAAAAATTTAGCGACACAACAGACTGTAAAAGGGCAAGACAAATGGAAAAATACTAAATAAAAAAACGATTAACCTACGTGCCATGGTTTCACCTGTTAAAATTTACATAAGTAAATATCTGCAGGATCATCAGCGTAGTCTGTCGATTTATAAAATATAATTTCCAGAACTAGACACAAGACGTCCACCCGAAAGGGAGCACGGGGAGAGTTCTACAAATTACATTCTGTGTATCCTTTCAAATGTCTTCAATCTGGCGCGCTAAGTCCGTAAATAACTCTGCAGTTAATAAATTTATGCAGAGAATTCCCCCAAAAACAAAAGGATGGAGACAGGTGGTGTAGATAACAAACAGATGCATTAGTATAACTCTCGGGAAGTGAAAAAGTCTTTAACGTTTCGAGCCTACGCTCTTCCACAGAAAGGAACACAGAAAGAAACAAGGAGAGAAAAAAAAAATAAGCAGAGAAACAAGGAAAGAAAAAAAGGAGAGAAAAGAAGGCGAGAAAAAATATGTGTAGTGGTTAGCGATCTGTCATGGCGAATCCATGTATATATATATGTACATATATACATGCTTGTGTTATCTATCGAATCAATTCAATTAAGTATCTATCTAATCAATCTATCTCCCTCCCTCTCCCTCTCTATCTCTGTAGGTATATATATATATATATATATATATATATATATATATATATATATATATATATATATATATATGTATATATATATATATATATATGTATATATATATATATATATATTTATATAAATAAGGATAAGATCGGTATTTAAAATATTGATCTTATCAAGTGGTCAGCATGGGAATAAAAACCATCAAAGGTAATAATTATTTAAAATTATATATAATCCAGGATTTGAAATTATCTTATTATTTTTACTGGTTTATTTGGTCTTCGTCTTCGCTAATCGTGCCTTGCGGACATTTATTGTGGTTTTGGAGTCAGGATTTGACTGCTATTTTTTCAGCGTGGTGGTATCTCTTGATACCCTGTATTATAATTTTAAATAATTTATATATATATATATATATATATATATATATATCATAACATTTTTAAATTTTTAAATTTTCATATTCAAAACGGTTGCTACATCCTCTGGGAAAAAAATTATTATATATATATATATATATATATATATATATATATATATATATATATATATATATATATATATATATATATATATGTATATATATGTATATATATGTATATATATGTATATATCTTGCATGCATATGTGCTTGTGAGCGTATATGTGCACATAACGGTGTGCGTATGCGTGTGTGCGTGTGTATGTGTGTGTGTGTGTGTGGTTATGCGTAGTGTGCTCATAGAGAACTAGAAAGATAAGTAGGTAGGGAAGGTTGTAGGAATGTATTTATGGAGGTAGGTAGGTAGGTAGGTAGGTAGGTAGGTAGGTAGGTAAGTAGGTAGGTAAGTAGGTGGGTAGGCAGGTAATCGTCCGCAGATCGGAACAGGAAATACTAAGTA
>NC_142953.1:18304273-18314273 GCF_046866305.1 Octopus bimaculoides | reverse complement strand
CACGTGTATATGTGTGTGTCTGTGACTAAGTAGTGTGCATGTGTATATGTGTATAGGATATGCTTGTGGGCGAAAGGTATCCTTGTCTATGCATGTTGCATATATATTACGTGTTGTGTATATATTGTGTGTGTTCAGGTTTTGTGTGCTTGTGTGGGTGTGGGAGTGTGTATGATGGGGTGTGGTGTGTGTAGTGAGTTAAACGGTGTATGTGGCTCTCGTATAGCGGTATGTGTGGTGACGCTATTGAAGATTGTGTGTGGGTGTGTGGTGTGGGTGTGTGGTGTGGGTGTGTGGTGTGGGTGCTGAGAAGTGGTCGGTGCTGGTGTGTGTGTAGTGGGTGTGTGTGCAATGGTGTGTAAAGTGAGTGAGGATTTGAACAGTAAGTATGGGTGTGTGTGTGTGTAGAGGTGAGCATTTGGTGTGGGTACCGAGGTGGGCGGTAAACAGGTGTGTAGGTGGAGGGGGCCAGTAGAATGTGGAAGGTGTGTGGGAATCCGTGTGGGACTCTTGTCAGAGAGGAGCTGAGTTGAGCCCACATGGTGTGAAGGAACGAAGAGAGATTAATATCTGTTCACGGCAAAGGCGGGAGTCCAGGTGGCCCTGTGCAGAGACAGTCCGAATACAGACAGATGTTGTAGCGAATGACCAGTAGAGCGGAGGTGGCGTGAGACCGGGGTGTCATTGTTGAGTTTGATGTCTCGGAGGTGCTCCACGAACCGGTCAGCCAAGCGGCGTCTCGTTTGACCAATGTACAGGGAAGGACAGAGAGAGAGAGAGAGAGAGAGAGAGAGAGAGAGAGAGAGAGAGAGAGAAAGAGAGAGCAGGAAATGCAGTAAATAACATTACTAAAGATGCAGGAAAAGGAGTCGCTAATGTGATAGGAAAGGTGACGGGTACCTGTGAGGATGGTAGTGTTGGAGGGGTTGGGGCAGGTACGACAGCGTGGGCGGGAGAAGAGGAAGGAGCAAGGCTGGGTGGTGGGGGTAGGGAAGAAACTGTGAACCAGGAGGTCACGCAGGTTATAGGCTCGTTTGAAGGAGGGAAGGGGTAGGTTAGGGAAGACATGCAAGATGGAGAGATCGGACTGAGTCGCCGGATAGCTCGGTGAATGGTGCGTTGGAGGGTGGTGGTAGGTGAGGGGAAACGGGAGACGGGTAAGGGTTGGGGTGCGAGGAGAAAGAGCAGAGGCACGGTCCACATATCGTGCTCGGGAAAGGGCAGTGTGGATAATGGTGAGGGGATATCCACGTAGGATCAAGTGGCGAGCCGCGAGTTGAGACTGAGTCTCAAAGTCATGGTCGTCACTGTAGAGCCTGCGTAGATGGAGGAATTGGGAATAGGGGATGGAGAGCTTGGTGTGGGTAGGGTGCAAGGAAGAGAAGTTAAGGTAGGAGTGTGAGTCAGTGTATTTGTAGAGGATGGAAGTAGTGAGAGCGGAGTGGTGTATGTGGGTAGAAATGTCGAGAAATTCAACGGAAGAGTTAGAGATAGTGCAGGAGACTTCGTGGACAGGATGGAAGGATTGGACAAGGGAGAGGAAGGAGTCCAGTTGTTCTCAGGAGAGTGACGTCGCGTCGATACAGTCATCGATATAACGACCGTCTAGCTCGGGAGTGGGACCAGTGAATTATGAGAATATTTGGGCCTCAACGTAGCCAACGAACAGGTTCGCATAATTGGGGCCCATTCTCGTTCCCATGGCCACTCCCGATAATGATGGTAAAACTCACCCGCGAACGAGAAGCAGTGGAGGGAGAGAACGAGTTCGGCCAGACGAAGAAGTGTGGAGGTGTGAAGTTGAGGGTCAGGCCGAAGGTCAAGGAAGCGTTTAAGTGTAAGAAGTCCTTTATTGTGTGGGATCACCGATTACAAACTTTTAATGTCAAGAGTGAACAGAAGTCGAGCGGTGCCAGAGGGGAAGGAGAAAGAGTTAAACATGGAGAGCATGGTTAGTGTCGTGGTGTAGTGTGTGAGGGGAGGGAAGTCACTAGGGGAGAAAGGACAGGGTCGAGGTATTTGGAGATCATTTCTGTGGAGCAGTTGCAGGCAGAGACGATGGGGCGTGTCAGGGTTGTTGGGCTTGTGAATTTTGGGAGAGAAGTAAATAGTGGGAGTGCGTGGGGTACGAGCAATGGAGGTTGGAGGCGGTGGGAGGGACACACGAGGAGGGAATGAGGTCATGAATAGTGGAGGACACAGTCTTTTGGTAATTCGCCGTGGGCTTGGAGGGCAGAGGGCAATAGAAGGAGGTGTCTTGAAGTTGACGGAGAGCTTCAGCCTTGTAAAGGTCTGCGCCCCACTCCACTACCGACCCACCCTTGTTGGTCGGTTTGATGATGATACGTTCGGAGACATCGAAGAGCTGAGAGTTCGACCAGGGAGATGTTGAAGTGTCGGGGATGCCTGCGAAAGTTGAACCGGTCCAGAAAACGTTGGCAGATGCTTGCAAATTGATCAATTGCTTGGAACTGGCCAGGAGCTGGCATCCAGTGGAATGGTTGGCGGCCCAGGTCGGTGAAATAGTCTTCTTCATTAGATGCAGGTGGAGCGTTGTTGAATAGTGCATGTAGCCTGAAGCGGCGCACAAAGTGTTATACATATACATGTATGCATGTATGTATGTATGTATGTATGTATTATGTTATGTATGTATGTCATTCAGTTTATTTCAAGATTTTTTGCCAATAGAGAAAGAACCGGTTTCTAACCTAGATCCAAGGTTCCTTCATTGGAATTTCAACATCAACAACAGGGTATTTTCGTTTGTATGTAAGTATGTATGTGTGTATGTATGTATGTATGTATGTATGTTTTATGTATGTATTCTTATGCATATAGTTTCATATTTAGACATGGTCATATATATTTAAATGATTAACTTCTGGAAAGTTTTACGGAATTTTACAGTTCCACTGATGGATTGGATTGTGGTCTTCGAATTAGCTTTCTCCTTTATATATATATATATATATATATATATATATATATATCTGTGTGTGTGTGTGTGTGTGTGTGTGTGTGTGTGTGTGTGTGTTTTGCAAGATTCTTGATGTGAAATCGTGTGTTGAAACAGATATTGTTGTATTTGCCCTAGACAAACTTAAGCTAAGAATTAAGGTTGTTGAAAGGCCAGGCAACCCTATCAAATCCCTTATCAGTAGAACCTACCCTTTTAGTAGAACCCCCATGTATTGATAGGAACTGTACTGTATGTAGATTTAGCGCACAAACAAACTGTAAAGCCAGAAATGTGGTCTATAGTATAAGATGTACAGAGGGACGATGCACTGCATATAGGGGAAACAGCATGGAGCATAGGAGAACGGGTAAATGGACATTGGAGGGAACTTAAGGAAGAGAAGAGCTCATCAGTTCTGTACCAGCACGCTGAGCAGGAACACGGAGGCTCACTCAACAACATAGAAATTAAAATCTTGTCCACACATAGAACAGACGCAGCGCTTAGACAAATTACAGAAGCTACACACATAATAGAAGATAAACCTAGCCTGAATAGGAAACTAGAATGGAACACTAGCATACACCCCCAACAAACCACAACATATGACAATAAAATCCCCATAAACTGATAACAATATGAACAAAATATAATACAATACATAGATAAACAAATGGAATTAAATAACTACATATGTTAACAAAATTAAATTAAATACAAAAAAAGTAGGTATAAACACATGAACAATAAAACAAATTCAACGAACATGTATAAACAGGGGATACAGATAGTACAGGCACTCCCCATACACATACATGCATTTACATGCATTTACGAAACATAGACAAACATAGACACACATAGAGGGATACGTATGCGCAAATATAGACACATACAATAGGAATACAAAATACAAAATGGCTGATCGTTAGTAAGGAGGGTCACACAAATAAGAAAGAAGAAAGCAAAGGACCACTGATGAGGTCAGAGAAGTGTGACGAAAGAACTCTGACCGAAATACGATTAATGTAACGTAATATAAAGCTGAAGCAAATTAACACCAAATATACAGTGCGTGTGTTTTTATTGGCTAAATGGCAACATACCATTTTCAAATATACATAAATACATACATACATATACATATATATATATATATAAATATATATATATATATATATATATATATATATATATATATATATATATATATATATATATATATATATATATATATGTATATATATATATATATATATATATGCATATATATATATGTATATATATATATATATATATATATATATATATATATATATATATATATATATATATATATATATATATATATATATATATATATATATATATATATATATATATATATATATATATATATATATATATATAGAGGCGCAGGAGTGGCTGTGTGGTAAGAAACTTGCTTACCAACCACATGGTTCTGGGTTCAGTCCCACTGCGTGGCACCTTGGGCAAGTGTCTCCGGTATAGCCTCAGGCCGACCAAAGCCTTGTGAGTAGATTTAGTCGACGTAAACGGAAAGAAGCCCGTCGTATATATGTGTATATATATATATATATATATATATATGCGTGTGTGTTTTCCCCCACCATCTCTTGACAACCGATGTTGGTGTGTTTACGCCCCCATAATTTAACGATTCAGCATAAGAGACCGATAGAATAAATACTAGGCTTATAAAGAATAAGTCCTGGGGTCGATTTGTTCGACTAAAGGCGGTGCTCCAGCATGGCCGCATTCAAATGACTCAAACAAATAAAAGAATATATATATATATATATATATATATATATATATATATATATATATATATATATATATATATATATATCGGCTGTAAGGCCTTATTTCCATATACGCCAGCTTAATTTTATTCGTCCGTAGTCGAAAGACACCTGTTGTTATGTCCCGTTATTATTCCTACTGTATTTGTGTAACATTGTTCGTTTATTCCGTCCTTGTTTTCGGATACATTCGCTGCTTTCTTCCAAGGAAACTGATGCTCTTAGCTTAGTTTTTCCTTGGAGCTGGCCAGATTGGAGCAATATCGAAAATAACTAGCCGAAATTGCAAAGATAATCTGGATCTCGATTGAAGAAAGAAAACTCCAAATGACCCGTCCTTGTTTTCTTTGTATCGTCTATCTGGATGTTTTGTGTTCTTGTACCATTCTGTATTATATATATATATATATATATATATATATATATGAACGCCGGAGTTTTAATGGTGGCAGCTGATGACGGGGATGTTTCTATGTGGCCTGCTTGTTTGTTGCACTTTGTTTACCATTTTGTCCTTGTTCTTTTGCCACGTCTTGTACCCAGTTATGTATCTATATGTACATGTAGATGAACGTATATACATACATGTACATATATATGCATATACTCATATATTGTTTATATATATATATATATATATATATATATATATATATATATATATATATATATATATATATATATATATATATATATAAAGCATTCGTAAACCGAGGTACTACTGTATTAAATGAATATGAAAAAGACAGGAGAGAAAGTACGATTTATTCGTGATCAGAGTCGTTCGAAAACCGAGGTTCTACTGTATACAGTAATCCCTCGACTATCGCAAGTGCTACGTTCCACCCCACACCCCCGTGATAGGTGAAAATCCGCGAAGTAGAAACAATACTGCACTGTATTTTAAAACTAAGCTTTATAATTTGTATATATTTTATTTTATTATTAATGCAAAACAACACCACGGAGGAATCGATGTAAGCTTAAATAATAAACCACGATAGGTGAAACGCGATATGGAGAGGGATTAATGTATATATGTGTGTATATATATATATATATATATATATATATATATATATATATATATATATATATATATGTATATCTATATCTATATATCTATATGTATATATATATATATGTATATATATATATATATATATATATATATATATATATATATATATATATATATATATGTATATATATATATATATATATATATATATATATATATATATATATATATATATATATATACATATATATATATATACATATAGATATATACATATATATATATATATATATATATATATATATATATATATATATATATATATGTATATATATATATATATATATATATATATATATATATATATATATATATATATATATATATATATATATATATATATATGAATGTATGTGTGTGTGTATACACACACATATATAGGTATAATGCAATAACCTGTACATATTAAGTAACATTTCCTTATTATACATGATATTTATGTAACTCACTTTTCGGGTGCACAAACGTCTTAAGCACTTCACTCGGTTGCTGATTGTTTGTGCACATGCAGAGTAAATTACACAAGTATGAGACGAACACCACGGAACTATTCATAGATTACCCTGGGGATTGTATTATTTTATACGCCAATAAACTCTGCGGAACTGGCATTGAGTTCACCTACTTCATAAATATGATAATCACGTATTCGGCATACATATATACATACATACATGTGTATGTACATATATAGATACATAAATACATACATACATGCATGCGTATATATTCATACATACATGCGTACCTACATGAATACATAGCTACATAGATACATAAATACATTCATACATGCATGCATGCATGCATACATACATACATACATGCATACATACAAACATACATACATATATACATGTGTACATACATGTGTACGTACCCACATAGAGACATAAATACATTCATACATACATACATGCATACATGTATTCATAATACATATATCCATCCATCCATCCATCCATCCATCCGAACATACATACAATATAGAGACCCACCCTACTTGCTGAATCCATACACAAACATCAACGCAAGGAATATTTTGGCGGAGCATTCCTGACAAAACTCCTACCGAGTGCAAACATAACAGGCTGGATATTGCTGTTTGGGAGAGACAAGAAAAAGTATGTTCCGTTATAGGGGTCAGAAGCCCTGCTGATGGGAATATCTCTTCGAAAATCAAAGCGAAAGCGGATAAGTACGGGCGATTGTTTCGAACCTCTCCACCTCTGGTTCAATATCCACATTATAAATTCACAATTATACCAATAATAAATCGCACACTTGGTTTCTGTTGGTGAATATTTAAATGATAATGTAGAAAAGTTAGGGCTCCCAGAACAAGAAATCAACCAGTTAAGATGCACGCTAGAAATGCTAACTGTAAGCGGAACAGTAAAAATATGCGAGCCTTTTCTCAAGTTTAAAATGTGACACTGCTTTTGGTATCAACGTTCAAACGATGGAACTTTGTATGTTTGTTAGAAACCAGCTCCTTCGTTGCAGGAAAACTTCAAATGATAAAAAAAAAAGACCCAGAAGAGAACATATACACTCCCCACCACACACACGTAGATTCTACTGCATCTATAGATGTGTGTGTGTGTGTGTATATATATATATATATATATATATATATATATATATACATATACGCACACACATACATATGTGTGTATGTATGTATATATGCATGTATATATATATGTATATATATATGTATATATATATATGTATAAATATGTTTGTATGTATATGTATAGATGTATGTGTGTATATGTATGTATATGTATATACATATATCTCTATATATGTATGTTTATATATATATATCTATATATGTATGTTTATATATATATATGTATATATATATATATATATATATATATATATATATATATATATATATATACATATGACATGAGGTGTGGGTCTCTAATGAAGTGAGTTCTGTATGAAAGGGTTATACGTTACCATGGGAACATACTTCCCTGACCTCCGGTTTCAGAGCAACCACTCAACGCACCAAAAGTGGTTAATTAGACAGACATGAAGAATGGCGGTGCAGGCGCTGCTGGTGGCAGTAGTGTTGGCAGTGGTGCTAGTGGTAATGGTGGTGGTGGTAATGGTGGTGGTGGAAATTATAATGTTGGGGGGGGGGGTGTTGTCAAAGATGTTCTAGTTGTTGTGGATGGTGGTCATGGTGGTGGTGGTGGTGGTGTTGAGTGTGGCGGTGTTTGTGTCGTTGTTGTTGTCGGTGCAAGTGGTAGTGGTGGTGGCGGCGGCGGCGACGGTTGTGTTTGCTGACGCTGTTGTTGTTGTTGGTGGTGGTGGTAGTGAAGGCTAGTGGTAAACGTGGTGGTGGTGGTGGTGTTTGTGATGACGATGGTAGTTTTGTTGTGTGGAAGGCGCGTGGCTCAGTGGTTACGGCATTCGGCTCACGATCGTAAGGTCTTGAGTTCAATTCCCGCCGGTGCGTTGGGTCCTTGAGCAAGACACTTTATTTCACGTTGCTCCGGTCCACTAAGCTGACAAAAATGAGCTGTACCTGTAATTCAAAAGGGGCCAGCCTTGTCACATTCAGTGTCACGCAGAATCTCGCTGAGGACTACGTTAAGGACACACGTGTCTGTGGAGCCCTCAGCAGCATGTGCGAAGTAGTGGTTTAAGGGTTAGGGCATTCGGCTTACGATCACAAACCCGCGAGTTCGATTCCCGGCGACGCGTGCAAGACACTTCGTTTCACGCTGCTCCAGTCCCCTCAGCTGGCAAAAACGAATTGTGTCTGTATTTCAAAGGGCCAGCCATGTCACATTCTGAGTCACGTTGAATCTCTCCGAGAAACTACGTTAAAAGTACATGTCTGTGGGGTACTCAGCCGCTTGCACGTTAATTCTACAAGCGGGTTGTTCTATTGATCGGCTCAACTGGAACGCTCGTCGTCGTAACCGACGGAGTACCAGTTGTTGTTGTTGCTGTTGTTGGTGGTGGTGGTGGTCATCCACGTGGTAGTGTTTGCTGTTGCCGTTATTGTTGTGGTCGTTGCTTTGTTGTTGTTGATGCTGGTGGCGGTGGCGGTCTTGGTGGTGATGGCCCACGCGATGGTGGTAGAGGTGGCGCAGATGATGACGGCCGTAATGTGTAACATCATAAGTAGTGGCACAGACAGCGCGCACGCGCACACACACTGTGGCAAATACGTGACATTAACAGAGAAGCTCCTTAACCCCTTCGGGGTCATTGGAGCGTTACATCCAAGCAATGTATCTAGGGCGGGAAATCCTGGCGTAGCCCACACTTAAACTCATTTCTACAGCTGAGTGAAGTGGAGTAACGCGAAGTGAAGTGTTTTACTCAAGAACACAACGCATTGCCCTGTACAGGAATTGAAACCACAGTCATACGATCGTGAATCCAACACCCCAACCACTAAACCACACGCCTCCATATGCTTACGTAAGTATATAATGGCTGAAAACTGGTGTTCGAGTATTGCCATCGCCTGATCGAAAGTCCTACACATGCGAAGGAGGCTATGAGCAGCCATTTTTGGGAGTGGTCTTTTTTTTTTTTTCAAGCGATGCCTCTGCATGGTGATTCCTTATAGTGGGCGAAGGATTTGCACAGATCCAATCCCACTGTCTGAACATGGACGACATAAACTTGAAAACAGGAAGAACTAGTCTAAATCATCGAATCTTGTCAATGTCGCAGATTTTCTCTCAACAGAGGGGCTTCCATTCCCAGTGGACCAACCGCGGGCCTGGACAACAACCCAGGTATTTCCACGTCCCCGCGTATAGGTGGTCTGATCAATAAGTATCCGGATTGTTGCCATAGTAATAAAGCTAAAGCACGCAGAATGAAGCTGCTCGGCAGATTGACCTTGAACTCTGTTGTGCATGTGCACTAAGTTATAATGTTCAAGTTCACTTCCGCTGTTTACAGCAGTGCTTGGAAGGAACGTGTGTAACGTGTGATCGTCGTATTGACCATGACAGAGAAAGTTGAGCAGAGAATCTGCATCAAATTTTGCCAAAAGCTTAGTGATACCTGCTCAGAGGCTCATGCAAAGTGTTCAAAAGGTTTTCACCGTTCTCGACTCAATCAAGATCTTGTGCAACTGAAACC
>NC_142953.1:18264273-18294273 GCF_046866305.1 Octopus bimaculoides | reverse complement strand
CTATGAACAAGAAAAAAAAACAAAAACAAAAAGGCAAAAGAGAGTCACTTACTGTTATAGTTTCTTCAATGAGAATATTGACCAAGGTTACCGTGGTCTTTTCCGTGGGCTTTTCCTTCCACGGCTAAACCTAAACTGTCCTCCCCTCTTTTTACACGAGAACATTACTGTGTGATACACGATCCCTATTGATCGGCCTTTCCTTTTCTTTTTTTTTCGATCCCTTTTGATCGAACTGCCCCTTTTTCCCTTCCTACGATCCCTTTTGATCGACACCACCAATTTTTTTTTTTTTTTTCCTTCCTTCCCCCTCCCAAAAAGAAAAGCTCTACATTGTATTTGTCCCATCTTCGTTGAGCCCTGTGTGGCTAATAAAAGAAATGTATCTATCTATCTATCTATCTATCTATCTATCTGTCTGTTTCTCTCTCTCTCTCTCTCTCTCTCTCTCTCTCCCTCTCTCTCTCTCTCTCTCATATCTATCTATCTATCTATCTATTTATCTACAATTGTATACTTTGTGCAGTGTGTCCGAATTTTCTGGAGAGAGTGATCAACGTAACGCGATGCAGCCATGATATTGTAACCAACCCAAATATTTCGGCTACGTTTGGAATATTTTGTCGGTACGTATTTTGGTTTCTCTGTATTCTTTTCTACTCCAGGCACAAGGCCCGAAATTTTTGGGGAGGGGGCCAATCGATTAGATCGACCCCAGTACGCAACTGGTACTTAATTTATCGATCCCGAAAGGATGAAAGGCAAAGTCGACCTCGGCGGAATTTGAACTCAGAATGTAAAGACAGACGAAATACCGCTAAGCATTTCACCCGGAGTGCTAACGTTTCTGCCAAATTCGCCGCTTTTGCTTCCCTTGTATTGTCACAATATATTTGCAGCCACGTGGTTTCAGGTTCGGTCCCACTGCGTAGCACCTTGGGCAGCTGCCTTCTACAGTAGTCCCGGGCCGATCAGTATGTTACGATTGAATTTCGTAAACGGAAACAAGGTAGAAGCCCGTCGTGTATATATATATGGTTTTGTCGTTGAGTTTGTTCACCTTAAGGATTCACAACTGGTGTCGGTTTGTTTATGTCTGCTTTAATTTAGCAGTTCGGCAGAAGTTCCCGATAGAAAACCCACCGGACATAAAAAGGAAAAGTATGTACTGGGATCGATTTGTTCGACATAAAACCCTTCAAGGTGGTGCCCCAGCATGGCCGTAGTCCAATGACTGAAATAAGTAAAAGAAGATAAAAGAGGGTATGCTTGTAAATGTTGTTGTTGTTGCTTCCGCATCAGATCATCTCGAATTACAGCAACAAACCAACACCGGTTGTCAAGCGGTAAAGGATTTATGGGTGACACACAAACGCAAAAGCACACACGTACACATCTATCTATCTATCTATCTATCTATCTATCTATCTATCTATCTATCTATCTATCTATCAATCTATCTGTCTGTCAGTCTGTCTGCCTGCTTGCCTGTGTATCTGTCTACCTTATTTCTTTACTGCCCACAAGGCGCTACACACAGAGGGTACAAACAAGGACAGACCAACGGATTAAGTCGATTCTATCGACCCCAGTGCGTAACTGGTACTTATTTAATCGACCCCGAAAGGATGAAAGGAAAAGTCGACCTCGGCAGAATTTGAACACAGAACGTAGCAGCAGATGAAATACCGCTAAGCATTTTGCCCTGCGTGCTAACGTTTCTGCCAGCTCACCGTCTGATCTGTCTACCTTACCAACCAACCTACCTATCTATCTATCTATCTATCTATCTATCTATCTATCTATCTATCTATCTTTTTTACTCTTTTACACGTTTCAGTCATCTAACTGCGGCCATGCTGGAGCACCGCCTTTAGTCGAACAAATCGAACCCAGGACTTATTCTTCGACACCTGACGCGTGGTAGACAGAGTAACTGTTCAGGCAACGTTGATTTGATGGAGGGAGTGAACTCCTGTACGACACATACATTGGATCTCTATAAACAAATCATTTGTGCAGGGTTGTACGGCAAGGCTGAACACCTACACCTCTTCCGACGAGAGAGTCCTTCACACACACACACACACACACACACACACACACACACACACACACACACACACACACACACACACACACACACACATACACACACATGTTTATGAATTTGTGTTGCAAGACTCCTGATGTGAAATCGTGTGTTGAAACAGATATTGTATTTCGGGACGGTCATTTTTTTTTTTGCCAAATAAGTACACGCACTATATATTTCTTCTTCACTCTTTTATTACTGTTCTTATTTTAACTCGTGTCCTTTGTCCGGAAATCTTCCGTCACACATCTGCTCCACTTACTTTATTCTGAGAATTTGGCAAAAAGAAAAAAACCCCGAAAAATGACCATCCCGAAAAACAACAATGTGTATATATAATAAGTGTTATGACGAAGTAGCATTACAATTACCTTTAATTCACACACATACACACATACGCATGCACGCACACGCACACGCACACACAGATATAAATACAACCTGAAATAGACCTACATATGTTTCGTCTGCATGGGTTTATATATTAACTGTTGAATAACCTATTTTGAATACCTTACTGTGAGCAAACCGGTGAACGTTTGGAGAAATCCCTTATTAATTACCAACACACACACACACACACACACACACACACACACACACACACACACACACATATTCTGCCAAAAACTTTAGCAGCGGAATCATTGTCAATATTTGATCTCTATTGATGATAAGATTATGTTTAAATATCTAACTGGTCCTTTATGCTTGAGATCTATGCGGTCATATGATGAGAACGGTTTTCTTTGGATTGATGTGATATCTTTCATTGCTCAATTAAAGTAGTCGCTCGAAACGGCCGTAATGAATTGACACTTGTACATCTTTCTTACTCATTTATATTATGTATGTATATATATATAATTGTGTGAAAGCCCGTCGTACATATATATATATATATATATATATATATATATATATATATATATATATATTTGTTTTGCAAGATTTTTTATGTGAAATCGTGTGTTGAAACAGATGTTGTTGTACTTGGGGATGGTCATATTGCCAGTTTAGCCAATAAAAACACACGCACTGTATATTTGGTGTTAATTTTTTTTTTTTTTTTTTTTTTTTTTTTTTTTCAGCTTTATATTACATTAATCTTAATCTTAATCTTATTTCGGCCAGAGTTCTTTCGTCACACTTCTGTGACCTCATCAGTGGTCCTTTGTTTCCTTCTTTCTTATGTGTGTCTCACCTTGCTAACTATCAGCCATTTTGTATTTTGTATTCCTATTGTATGTGTCTACGCATGCGTGTCCTTCAATGTGTCTGTGTCTTTTGTAAGTGCATGTGTGTATGGGGAGTGTCTGTATCACCTATATTCTCTGTTAATACGTGTTCATTTGTATTAGTTTTTATTTATTTATATGTTCATGTGTGTGTGTGTGTGTGTGTGTGTGTGTGTGTGTGTGTTTTTTTTTTTTTTTTTTAATGTGTTTAATTAAATTTTGTTAACGTATGTAGTATTTAATTCCATTTGTTTATCTATGTATTGTATTATACTTTGTTCCTATTATTGTTTTATGGGTAACATGTTGTCAGATGTTAGTTGTCAGATGTTAGGTTTGTTAGTGGCGTATGTTAGTGTTCCATTCTAGTTTCCTATTCAGGCTAGGTTTCCCTTCTATTATGTGTGTAGCTTCAGTAATTTGTCTAAGTGCTGCATCACTGCTATGTGTAGATAAGATTTTAATTTCTATGTTGTTGATTGAGCCTCCATGTTCTTGCTCAGCGTGCTGGTACAGAACTGATGAGTTCTTCCCTTCCTTAAGTTCCCTCCAATGTTCGTTTGCCCGCTCCCCTATACTCCTTGCTGTTTCGCCTACATATGTCGTTGTCTTATTTCTGCATCGTCCCTCTGTACATCTTATACTATAGACCACATTTCTGGTTTTGCAGTTCGTTTGTGGGCTAAATCTACATACGATACAGTTCCTATCAGTGCAGGGGGTTCTACTGAAAGGGTATGTTCTACTGATAAGGGATTTGATCGGGTTGCCTGGCCTTTCAACAACCTTAATTCTTAGCTTAAGTTTGTCTAGGGCCCTTCTAAAGCGGTACGCCAGTTCGCCTCTAGGGGTGGTGTCGACGAACATGACGCTTTGGTACTTGTGGCTATTGTACCATGAGCTTGCCTTCCCTATTTTCTTCTTAGTTCTTTCTATGGTGTTCCATGATTTGCTCCTATAGAGTGGGCAAATCCCATTCCTATCGTTGCGTTTGATTGTTTCAAACTTCTTCATAGCTCCTTTGTAAACCCTGATCCTTTCTTTATGGCTGTAACCCGAGAACTGCATGCGGTGGACGAAATGTTGTATATGTCTCTTTAATTCTGTAGGGTCGCACATGCAGGAGACATTTCGCATTACTCTGACGAGGTCTGCCATCAATATGTTGAATTTGGCATTGTCCGCAATAGCCGAGTTCCGGTGGGTCAGGTACTTGGAGGCCATAGGTTTTGTATAGTGTGAATGGAGGATTCTGGTTTTATTGTTCTTAGTTTCTAGCCAGAGTTCAGTATCTAATACAGGTAATCTATGGTTAGGGTGTTTAGTAGGGTAGTCTATCGTAACTCTAATACTCTGGTGGATGGAGTTAGCTATTCGCTGGATGCTCTCCATAGTCTTAGTTTCTATTTCTATTTCAGGGGTACTCTCTTGTGGGGGTGTCTTTACCACTAAGTTGATATCATCGACATATCGAGAGTACACATTCACGAGTATGGAGTTCTGTGTCAGGCGTTCCTTAAGCCTTCTGTCCCACCATACCATGAAAAGATTGGCCACATCACCGGCGATACTAACCCCGATGGCTGCCCCCTCGTCCTGGGCGTATAATTTGTTGTTAAATTTAAAGGTGTGGCCTTTTAGGGTGACCTTTATACTAGCTCCTAGTGCATGTGCGATCATTTTCTTTACCTGGTGGATATTAGTGGGGGTCCGTATGGCTCTGGTCCATCCACTCCATCTCTCTATAGGGGTCTTCCTAGCCATAGAGGTAATTGTGGGTGGTCTACCTCTTAGACGTCTACTAGGGCAGAAATCTCTAAGGTCGTATCTATCTAGATATGCATCGTCATATGTCAATCTAAGTAGGAGGCCCAGTTCTTCTGTGTTGACTTTTTGGAACTCTACTTCGCTCTCGTTGATCATTTCCACGCACTTTTCCACTGCAAAATCCACGTCGATAGATGGGTATAGTGATACCACATCCATGCTACCCACTATACACCCTGTCAGGTTGCAAGTGTTGTTGCAGTCGTTGATCCTGCTGAGGAGATCTTCCGTGCTGTCACAGACATCAGGTGACATCTGGATTATGGGGCGTATGATCATTGAGAGGAAGTAGGAGATCCTGTAGTTACTAGCGACATTCGCTCCACAGACTGGTCTTGTTGGTGGTCCCACTACAGGATTAGTTGTTACTTTGTGGTCCTTACGGAGCCCATACAGCGTCGGGATATCATTGTTCCAGGCTTGGAAGTTGTTGGCTGTGCGCTTCTGGGGTCTAAGGACAATTGTCCACATCATCATGTGGGCATTGAGGACTTTTTCTCTTTCCTCATGCGCCTGTAAGGTTGTTACCTTCGTATTGGCGATGTGAGGTTGCATTGCCTGGATATAGTTCGGCAGGCTGTCTATTGACATTCTGCCGGACTTATCTGTGGGAAGGCATACCACTTCTCCCTTTTTCGTGCGCTGCATGAGCTTGTGTAGGCCACTTGCGGGTATATTCCCAAGTTGTTGGGCCTCTGTCTTATTCTGTCTCTGTCTCTTAGTGTATAATTCTAAAATCTGTCTAAGTTTTGTCCTAGCTATAGTGAACTGTGCTTCCATGTGGTCATGAGTATGTTTAGGGATGCAGACTCTTTTGTTAAAGGGTAATGTTGTCGGGTATACCCGGCTCATATCATAAGTTTTGTCATGTATGCTGAAGAATTGAGTGTCAAGGAGGCTAGTATTCCTGTTGTTGGCCCCTCTGGGGTTGTCTTCTTCGTAACTACCACTACTATTACTGCCGTTATTGCTACTCCCATTCATCCTGTTATTCCTACCACTACTATTGTTACTGTCACTACCACCACCACCACCACCACCACCACCGTCATTGTTACCATCCCATCTAGTGTTTTCTGTTTTAGGTCTGCTGACTCCCTGTCCAAGAATTCTGTTGCATTCAGCTTTATTCTCCCTCTTGACCCCCATGGCCTTACCTTTGTCTGTGTTCTTGTGCCTATGGTTATCTGTGTCTGCGTGTCCGTTCTCCCTGTTATTGTTGCTGTTGTATTCGATTTTTTTTCTGTTATTGTTTTTGTTTCTATTGCTTGTCCTCATGTGTTCGTTTTTGCTGTTGTTGTTGTTGCTGTTGGTGTTCATGGGGTTGCAGTTGTTTTTGTTGCTACGGCTGTTGTTGTTGCTGCTGCTGTGGTTATTGTTGGTATTGTTGTTGTCGTGATTGTTTTCATCCATGTTGTTGTTGCTGCGGTTATCGTTGGTATTGTTGTTGTTGTGATTGTCGTCATTCATGTTGTTGCTGCGGTTATTGTTGTTGTTGTCATTCGTGTTGTTGCTGTTGTTGTTGTTGTCATTCGTGTTGTTGCTGCGGTTATTGTTGTTGTTGTTGTCGCTCGTGTTGTTGCTGTTGTTGTTGTTGTACATGTTTAAATTCCAACGTATTTTTGTGAACGACTTTTCGATTTCGGAGAGGCATTGGATGGGGTTAACCTTGTGATATATCGCATATTTCGGTGGTAGTTGAAGTAGCGATTTTTCATCTGGGTCTGTTGTTATTCCCCCATAGATGTTGGCTTCGTTGTCTCTGTTGAACTCTGCTGGTAGAGGGACCTCTGCCATAACAATTCCGTTTATTGTTTCTGGGTATCCCTCTTTCTCTTCTTTTGCGAGTTTGTATTGCTGTTCACTTTTTAACCACGAGATTTTCTTTCTAAAGTGTATATTGCACTGGCGTATGACATATGGCCGAAATAAGATTAAGATTAAGATTAAGATTAAGATTAAGATTAAGATTAATGTAATATAAAGCTGAAAAAAAAAAAAAAAAAAAAAAAAAAAAAAAAATTAACACCAAATATACAGTGCGTGTGTTTTTATTGGCTAAACTGGCAATATGACCATCCCCAAGTACAACAACATCTGTTTCAACACACGATTTCACATAAAAAATCTTGCAAAACAAATATGTAAACGGAACAACGCGAGCCTTAGCCAGGCTAGCAAGATACTGAAAGACACTGTATTCAGTTGCCTACGGAAAACCGTGACGACTCAACAGCTTCATTTTGTTAAACTATGTGTCTCCTCCAAATTACACACCAACAGGGTCACATCCAGCGTAGAAAAACTAGAACTCACCAAGGGTCAAGCCGAAAGGCTAAAACGGACGCTAATGGCGAACATTAAGAACAAAATATATAAGGAACTCAGCCAACAAAATAAGCGTAGACGCATTCTATTAAAAGACATTAGAGGCATCACCACACGAACAGAGAGAACCACACTTATGAATATAATACACGCAGAGAATACATATGTCATACGCCAGTGCAATATACACTTTAGAAAGAAAAATCTCGTGGTTAAAAAGTGAACAGCAATACAAACTCGCAAAAGAAGAGAAAGAGGGATACCCAGAAACAATAAACGGAATTGTTATGGCAGAGGTCCCTCTACCAGCAGAGTTCAACAGAGACAACGAAGCCAACATCTATGGGGGAATAACAACAGACCCAGATGAAAAATCGCTACTTCAACTACCACCGAAATATGCGATATATCACAAGGTTAACCCCATCCAATGCCTCTCCGAAATCGAAAAGTCGTTCACAAAAATACGTTGGAATTTAAACATGTACAACAACAACAACAGCAACAACACGAGCGACAACAACAACAACAATAACCGCAGCAACAACACGAATGACAACAACAACAACAGCAACAACACGAATGACAACAACAACAATAACCGCAGCAACAACATGAATGACGACAATCACAACAACAACAATACCAACGATAACCGCAGCAACAACAACATGGATGAAAACAATCACGACAACAACAATACCAACAATAACCACAGCAGCAGCAACAACAACAGCCGTAGCAACAAAAACAACTGCAACCCCATGAACACCAACAGCAACAACAACAACAGCAAAAACGAACACATGAGGACAAGCAATAGAAACAAAAACAATAACAGAAAAAAAATCGAATACAACAGCAACAATAACAGGGAGAACGGACACGCAGACACAGATAACCATAGGCACAAGAACACAGACAAAGGTAAGGCCATGGGGGTCAAGAGGGAGAATAAAGCTGAATGCAACAGAATTCTTGGACAGGGAGTCAGCAGACCTAAAACAGAAAACACTAGATGGGATGGTAACAATGACGGTGGTGGTGGTGGTGGTGGTGGTGGTAGTGACAGTAAAAATAGTAGTGGTAGGAATAACAGGATGAATGGGAGTAGCAATAACGGCAGTAATAGTAGTGGTAGTTACGAAGAAGACAACCCCAGAGGGGCCAACAACAGGAATACTAGCCTCCTTGACACTCAATTCTTCAGCATACATGACAAAACTTATGATATGAGCCGGGTATACCCGACAACATTACCCTTTAACAAAAGAGTCTGCATCCCTAAACATACTCATGACCACATGGAAGCACAGTTCACTATAGCTAGGACAAAACTTAGACAGATTTTAGAATTATACACTAAGAGACAGAGACAGAATAAGACAGAGGCCCAACAACTTGGGAATATACCCGCAAGTGGCCTACACAAGCTCATGCAGCGCACGAAAAAGGGAGAAGTGGTATGCCTTCCCACAGATAAGTCCGGCAGAATGTCAATAGACAGCCTGCCGAACTATATCCAGGCAATGCAACCTCACATCGCCAATACGAAGGTAACAACCTTACAGGCGCATGAGGAAAGAGAAAAAGTCCTCAATGCCCACATGATGATGTGGACAATTGTCCTTAGACCCCAGAAGCGCACAGCCAACAACTTCCAAGCCTGGAACAATGATATCCCGACGCTGTATGGGCTCCGTAAGGACCACAAAGTAACAACTAATCCTGTAGTGGGACCACCAACAAGACCAGTCTGTGGAGCGAATGTCGCTAGTAACTACAGGATCTCCTACTTCCTCTCAATGATCATACGCCCCATAATCCAGATGTCACCTGATGTCTGTGACAGCACGGAAGATCTCCTCAGCAGGATCAACGACTGCAACAACACTTGCAACCTGACAGGGTGTATAGTGGGTAGCATGGATGTGGTATCACTATACCCATCTATCGACGTGGATTTTGCAGTGGAAAAGTGCGTGGAAATGATCAACGAGAGCGAAGTAGAGTTCCAAAAAGTCAACACAGAAGAACTGGGCCTCCTACTTAGATTGACATATGACGATGCATATCTAGATAGATACGACCTTAGAGATTTCTGCCCTAGTAGACGTCTAAGAGGTAGACCACCCACAATTACCTCTATGGCTAGGAAGACCCCTATAGAGAGATGGAGTGGATGGACCAGAGCCATACGGACCCCCACTAATATCCACCAGGTAAAGAAAATGATCGCACATGCACTAGGAGCTAGTATAAAGGTCACCCTAAAAGGCCACACCTTTAAATTTAACAACAAATTATACGCCCAGGACGAGGGGGCAGCCATCGGGGTTAGTATCGCCGGTGATGTGGCCAATCTTTTCATGGTATGGTGGGACAGAAGGCTTAAGGAACGCCTGACACAGAACTCCATACTCGTGAATGTGTACTCTCGATATGTCGATGATATCAACTTAGTGGTAAAGACACCCCCACAAGAGAGTACCCCTGAAATAGAAATAGAAACTAAGACTATGGAGAGCATCCAGCGAATAGCTAACTCCATCCACCAGAGTATTAGAGTTACGATAGACTACCCTACTAAACACCCTAACCATAGATTACCTGTATTAGATACTGAACTCTGGCTAGAAACTAAGAACAATAAAACCAGAATCCTCCATTCACACTATACAAAACCTATGGCCTCCAAGTACCTGACCCACCGGAACTCGGCTATTGCGGACAATGCCAAATTCAACATATTGATGGCAGACCTCGTCAGAGTAATGCGAAATGTCTCCTGCATGTGCGACCCTACAGAATTAAAGAGACATATACAACATTTCGTCCACCGCATGCAGTTCTCGGGTTACAGCCATAAAGAAAGGATCAGGGTTTACAAAGGAGCTATGAAGAAGTTTGAAACAATCAAACGCAACGATAGGAATGGGATTTGCCCACTCTATAGGAGCAAATCATGGAACACCATAGAAAGAACTAAGAAGAAAATAGGGAAGGCAAGCTCATGGTACAATAGCCACAAGTACCAAAGCGTCATGTTCGTCGACACCACCCCTAGAGGCGAACTGGCGTACCGCTTTAGAAGGGCCCTAGACAAACTTAAGCTAAGAATTAAGGTTGTTGAAAGGCCAGGCAACCCGATCAAATCCCTTATCAGTAGAACATACCCTTTCAGTAGAACCCCCTGCACTGATAGGAACTGTATCGTATGTAGATTTAGCCCACAAACGAACTGCAAAACCAGAAATGTGGTCTATAGTATAAGATGTACAGAGGGACGATGCAGAAATAAGACAACGACATATGTAGGCGAAACAGCAAGGAGTATAGGGGAGCGGGCAAACGAACATTGGAGGGAACTTAAGGAAGGGAAGAACTCATCAGTTCTGTACCAGCACGCTGAGCAAGAACATGGAGGCTCAATCAACAACATAGAAATTAAAATCTTATCTACACATAGCAGTGATGCAGCACTTAGACAAATTACTGAAGCTACACACATAATAGAAGGGAAACCTAGCCTGAATAGGAAACTAGAATGGAACACTAACATACGCCACTAACAAACCTAACATCTGACAACTAACATCTGACAACATGTTACCCATAAAACAATAATAGGAACAAAGTATAATACAATACATAGATAAACAAATGGAATTAAATACTACATACGTTAACAAAATTTAATTAAACACATTAAAAAAAAAAAAAAAAAAACACACACACACACACACACACACACACACACACACACACACATGAACATATAAATAAATAAAAACTAATACAAATGAACACGTATTAACAGAGAATATAGGTGATACAGACACTCCCCATACACACATGCACTTACAAAAGACACAGACACATTGAAGGACACGCATGCGTAGACACATACAATAGGAATACAAAATACAAAATGGCTGATAGTTAGCAAGGTGAGACACACATAAGAAAGAAGGAAACAAAGGACCACTGATGAGGTCACAGAAGTGTGACGAAAGAACTCTGGCCGAAATAAGATTAAGATTAAGATTAATGTAATATAAAGCTGAAAAAAAAAAAAAAAAAAAAAAAAAAAAATTAACACCAAATATACAGTGCGTGTGTTTTTATTGGCTAAACTGGCAATATGACCATCCCCAAGTACAACAATATATATATATATATATATTTATATATATATATATAATTGTGTGAAAGCCCGTCGTACATATATATATATATATATATATATATATATATATATATACATGTACGACGGGCTTTCACATAATTTCCATCTACCGAATTTACTCACAGTATCTTGGTCGGTCCAGGGCTGTAACAGAAGACGCTTGCCCTATATGCCTCGCAGTGAGTCTGAACTCGAAACCACGTGGTTGCAAAGCGACCATCTTATGGCTGAACATGAGAAATGTAGTGTGGCAGCATAGATTCATGTCTGAGGTCTGTTTGCTTTCTCTCGTTCTCTATCCCTGTCTTATCTGCCTCGCTTTTTCCTCGTTTTTGTCTCTGTTTGTTTCGATATGTTCATATATCTGTGTAAACAGACACGACAGAAGTAAATAGACACCATTATATTTAAATCTGAAATTTTATATTCAAATTATTTATTTATTGTTATAATGTGAATATTTAATATTTAGTAGACATGACCTTTGCATTTTTCAATGCAAGGACCCTATTAGGCATGCTCCTGATCAGATGACAAATATTCTCTTGAGGAATTTCTTACCAAGTTAATGCAGCAATCTCAAAAGATCTGGGTTTGAGGATGCTTTCTTGTTCTTTTTACGAAGTGTCCTGTCCATTATGACCCAGAGGCATTCAATAGGGTTCATATCTTGTGCTTGGCTTGGCCATGGAATCTTTTTAATGCCATTCTCTTCCAACCAATCTTGGGTCTTTTTAGCTGTGTGACAAGGAGCCCCATTTGCCACCACTGGAGAAGATTGGAAAGAATCCTTTCTGCAATATGGACACATATTTATCTGAGTTTATGTTTCCCTCACACTCCACCACCTCTGACCAACCATTGCTCCAAATTGCTCCCCAGACCATCACAGAAAAGTAGCCGTGTTTCACTGCTGGCTGCAATATTTTCACATCCAATTCTTGATCACAGAGTCTCCAGAATTCCACATTCGACCACTATCAGGAAATACAGCAAATCTGAACTCACTGGAGAATGTGACAGTGTCCCAAAATGCTAGTGGCCTCTCCACCATTTCACTGGTCCAATCTTTTCTCCGCTTGATTTTGGCTGGTCGAAGTGGCTTCCTTCTTCCCGCTCTGCCATAGCAACCAAGTTTGTGGAGATAGCTGACAACTGTTCTGAAACTGATACCAACTTGTTCTTCTATGTCAGAGGCCTGGCAACGAGGATTATCCTCCACACTTCTCTTAACAAAGCGAAGGGTCCTGTCTGAGGGAACTGGTGAACCTGAGTGAGGTGATGTGGACTCCTTCCCTCTCTGGTGAATTGTACAACCATTCTATTATCTGTGGAAAGTGGGATCCCAAGGTTTTCTGTGATTTTACAATGACTAGGTCCACCTTCAGAATGACCCACAATACGGATTCTTTGAAATTCGGACAGTTACAAGGTTTCTTTTGTAAATGGTATGATTAAACAGTCACATATTGAATCTGAAACATAAAAATGTCAATTAATAAAAAAATATAAAACTTTGCAAGTTAGGATAAACATAAAACGATGTTTTACAGGTTGTCTATTTACTTCTGTCATATCTATGCATATGTCAGTATATGACTTTATGATTGTATGTCTGTCAACATGTAAACATGAACGTCCACATGTAAATGTGTGTGTATTTGTGTTTTCGTGTCTAAGTGTGTGCGTATATGTATATATGTAACCATACATATATTCCTATGTGCATGCGTGAGTGTGTGTGTGTGTGTGTGTGTGTGTGTGTGCGCGCGCGCGCGTGTGTGTGTGCGTGCATGTATGTACATATGTACATACACATGTATACACACACACACACACATACACACACACATATATATGTGTGTGTGTGTGTGTATGTGTGTATGTGAGTGTATGTATGTGCGTATATGTGTGCGTGTGCCCTTATGCGTTTGTGCCTGAGTGCGTGTTTCTGTGCATGTATGTATGCATATCTATATATGTACATGCATGCGTGAGTGTATGTGTGTATACGTCAGTATACGTGTGTGTGAGTATATATGTGCGTGTGAGCTTGTTCTAAGTGTGTCCAAGCTTGCATATATATATATATACATATATGTATATATATATATATATATATATATATATACACACATATATATATATGTATGTATGTATGAATGTATTTATGCGAAGGTGTATGTATATGTGCATGCATGTACTGTGAGTATGTGTGTATGCATATATGCATTTAGACATATGCGAATGTATGCGATTATGAGCCTGCGTTAATCTGTGTATATAAATGAGACAAGACAGTTTGCTCAGAACGTTCCAAGTATTATATATAGCCATTTATTGTTGTTGTAATCTATTTGACACATGATTCTCGGTCAGTTTTGGTTTACAGTAAAGCAATCCGCTAGGTGGTGTGTAGACTGTGTGTATATATATATAGAAGTCTGTGTATGTATTTTTGTGTGTATATATATACATGCATGCGTTGAATGTGTTGCGTTATACGTGAAATTGTATGCGAAAGTGCGTGCGTGTTGAAAGCTATAATAAACCCATTATCGTAAATTTTCTGTGCATTTTTCGTAGATCGAACTGTCATCGATGACATTTACGCAATCATCTGTTAGTTGTCATCTTTTTTTGATTGGATCTTCTGAAACTATCTTTCTCCTCCTCCTCCTCTCCATATTCCTCCTCCGACTCCGACTCTGACTTCTCTTTCTCTCACCCCTATCCTCCACCACCTTTGTTTCTGCATCGACCTCTTCCTCTTCGTCGGTCTCTTCCTCTTGTGCCAACTCGTTTCCTCCTTCTCCAACACTACTACCATCTCCTCCTCCCCTCCTCCCCCTCCTCCTCCTCCCCACCTCCGCCCGAACCTCCTTCTCCATCTTCCTCACTTCCGTCCTCCTACTCAACACCATCCTCCCCCACCAACCCCAACCCCCCTTTCCATCTTCCTCCACCTCTTCCTTCACCTCTTCCTCCTGTCTCCTCTTTTCTCCACTCATTTGTGTTGTGTGTTCCTGTCTTTCTGCAAGTTTGTGAATGCGTTTATGCGTGTATGTATGTATGTATGTATGTATGTATGTATGTATGTATGTATGTATGTATGTGTTTATGTATACCTATATATGTATATAAACGTATGTATGCATATATATATATATATATATATATATATATATATATATATATATATATATATATATATATATATATATGTATATATACGTACATATGTGTGTGTGTGTGTGCGTATGTGTGTCTATACATTTATATGCGTACAGATACACATAATATGTACACGCACATAATGTTGTATAGCTGACATGCCTTGTAAACGTTTTGGGAAGTACCGCCACCAAAGTTCATCCGGAATATCAACATCTACAAGACTAAAAGCTCTTTAACAGCCAAGTCCTGACGCTAATCACACGCCTACGATAAAACCTGAGACTCTTAGAATTAAAGGCAGGAACGGACAGAGAAAACCCAGGAGAGGAATCGAAGAGCAGAATCTAGCAGAGAAAATCAGCCGCAACATTCCTGTAACGAAAGCCTACGACGACGGCGAAAGAGACGTTTAGTTCGAGTGAATAAGTATGTCTGCGAGAGATATCAGCATTGATATTCTGGGCTGATGAAGAGGTCGAATTCCTTGGCCGATGCTGAGTGGTGTAAGTTTCTACGGTTAGCTGACTTTAGCTATATCATGACTACTGACCAGATAAAACTATCTCTCTATCTATCTATCTATCTATCTATCTATCTATCTATCTATCTATCTATCTATGCATACATACATACATACATACATGCATACACACACACACACACACACACACACACACACACGCACACACACACACACACACATATATAATAATAATAATAATAATAATAATAATAATAATATTAGGAATAAAATCCAAAATTACAGGTAAAAACTCAATATGTGACAGTAGATTTTCATCGATGAGTTCATGAACCTTGGTTCTTTTCCCTTGGCAAACAGTCGATAAGCCAGCTGGAGGAGATGTCCTCCTGGGGCTAAAAGCAACAGTAACATCCACCCCTAGGGGTCAGCCACACTTATATATATATATATATATATATATATATATATATATATATATAGGTTCAAAAAAACACAAAAAACAATAACAAAAAAACAACAAAGTGAGGACGTGATACGGATAGTGTTATTAGACGCTCGGGAAAGGAAAGAGAGAGAGCGTATGACGTTTCGGGCGGAGCCCTTCGTCGGAAAGACGGAAAGTTCAAAGAATGGAAAAACGGAGGAAGAGAAAATCAGCACCGATGCCCACGAGGTTACATTGTGGTTATATATATATATATATATATATATATATATATATATATATATATATATATATATATATATATACGAGGTTATATATATATGTTATTGAAAGCTTGAGTGTGTGTGTATGTGTGTGTGTGTGTATACATTAAATTTGTCCAGTCCTGTATTTAAGAGATGAGGAATTATGTACATTATTTACATTATGTACAGTATATACATTTGACGGATATTTGGCCTCATCTTGTTTGTTGTCAACACAACGTTTCGGGCATATGGGATAGTGGTTAAGAGCGCGAGCTACTAACCCCAAGATTCCGAGTTCGATTCCAGGCAGTGACGTGAATAATAATAATAATAATAATAATAATAATAATAATAATAATAATAATGATAATAATAATAACAATAATAATAACATCGAAAAATACGTTAGGAATGAGAACCCAGGTTCGAAATTTCCCCAAAACACCTGATGAAGGCTGGAGGGTATATCAGCCGAAACATTGTGTTAACAACAAACGAGGTAAGGACAAATATCCGTCGAATGTAAATAATTAAATTTGTTTATGGTAACGTTTTGAATATGCAAATAAACCTCCTATTCCGTTATGTCGGTCACAGTCTAATGATGCTCATCAGTGAACCAGTTTTTGGCGTTGCATCAAGTTCTACCGATATAATGTAGGATAAATATAAAAATAAAAACAATAATCTTAGGATTATATATATATATATATATATATATATATATATATATATATATATATATATATATATATATATATATATATATATATATGTATATATATATATATATATGTGTGTGTGTGTGTGTGTGTGTATTCCATGATGCATTCGTATTCTATATTTTCGTATTTTATATTGTTTTCGTTCTGTGACGTCCTGTGCCCACATAGGCATATGTATATACGTATATATGTATGTACATATACGTATATATATATGCATATATATGTTATTTAGTGGCTGTGTGGTAAGTAGCTTGCTTACCAACCACATGGTTCCGGGTTCAGTCCCACTGCGTGGCATCTTGGGCAAGTGTCTTGTGAGTGGATTTGATAGATGGATAGTGAAAGAGGCCCGTCGTATATTTGTGTATCTATATATATCTGTGTGTGTATGTATGTGTGTCTGTGTTTGTCCCCCTAGCATTGCTTGACAAGCGGTGTTGGAGTGTATATGTCACCGTAACTTAGCGGTTCGGCAAAAAAGACCAATAGAATAAGTACTAGGCTTACAAAGAATAAGTCCCGGGGTCGATTTTCTCGACTAAAGGCGGTGTTCCAGTATGGCCGCAGTCAAATGACTGAAACAAGTAAAAGAGTAAAAGAATATATGATTGAACGCCACGCATCTATTTCCAAGTAAGTTTTATCTTAATAATTCTGATGCGACACTTTTATTCTATTCTATTCTATTCTATTCTATTTTATTCTATTATTCTATAACTCTTTCGTTTCTCTTTTCTATTTCTCTATTATTCTTTCACTCTTTAGTTTTCTCTCTTCTCTCTAATTCTTTTTATCTCTCCTTCTCCCCCTCTCGTTTGTTTCTCTCTTATCCTTTCTCTAACTTTTTTCTCTCCCCTTCGCCGTTCTCTGTATGTCACTCTCTCTCTCTCCCTGACTCTTCCTCCTTTGCTCTCCCGTGGCTCCCACATGACCATCGGCCATCTTTCTTTCTTTCCTTGACTTGTGTTTCTTTCTTTCCTCTTGATACAGCTGGACCAATCAAACGTATTCTTGTCTGCCTCCTGTCCAAGCTTGCTTCTTCGCGTTCGCTACCTCACTTCGTTTAGGCTTAACAGCCCTTCCTGTTTGTTTTCATTGTTCTGTATTTGTTACCAATTTTGACCCTCCGCAAAATCCCAAATTTTATTTAATTTGCTTTGCGGGAGCAGCTGTTTTATCGAAGGCATATCTTGTCGTGAAACGCTCAAAATACGTATTAGAAAAACAGCCGACAACTGATGAAGGGTCGCTCGTTATGTTTCTTGTCTTGTTTTCCATTTGTTTCCTTCGTTGTTCGCAAAAAAGTTCATATTCCATGTATTCGTATTTCGTATTCCATATTTTCGTATTTTCTGTTGTTTACGTTCTGTGACGTACTGTGCCTACACATGCATATGTATATATGTATATATGCACATATACGTATGTATATATGCATATATATTATTATATATTATTATATATATGTATATACACATGCCTTCAGGCAGTCAAAGAAACGATGCCAAAGACAAAATCATTAATGACATTCCCATATGTTGCTTATTCCCAAATTGTTTAAGTTGTTTACAACAACAGCGTTTCTAATGAATTAAACATCCACTAGGTCTACTGTGTTTTCGCTAATCAGCCCAGTTACTAACATCAGAGAAACAATTTTTTCATATATGGGTGGAACGCGTAGCGTTGCGAATTGAACAAATTTTAGATAAGTGCAAATATGTTTGGGACATAATTGACCTTTAGAAAGACAATTTCAATGAGAAATGCAATGAAGAAAAATTCTCGCTCAAGACAAAATGTGTTAAGGCACCAGTATCAGCCCAGAGTGCCTCTATAGGCTGGTAGACGCCATGAAGTTACCTTTTTACTGGTCAAATAAGTCCTAAACATATTTGACCTGATTTAAAGTTTGCTTATTTTACACCACTGCTTCGCGTGCCGCCCGTATTTTGTTCTGGCCTGGCACCCGAAGCGCGCGTTCACTGTGTTCTTTTTATTGAAGTTCTATAAGGAAACTAGGATTTCCAGTCAGTTTAGAGTTGCTCCACTTGGTATCTGGAACTGAAGAGAGCATAGGAAGCTCAAAATGTGGCTATCATTCAATATGAACTGACTTTAGTGTTTTTAACGCCATTCGCCTGAAGCAAGAAGTTTTCTCCATGGCAAAGTTCAGTGATAACGGCTTTTTTTTTTTACTGATCATATATGTCCTAAACATATTTGAATTGATCTTAAGTTTAGCAAAGTTCTCACTGTTTCTACCAAGGATCTGAATGGCAAGTTACTTACTGACGTTATCAATCCCTGACAAAATCTGGTTGCGTTTAGATATTTTTATTTCTGAATACAATAATTCGGAATCAAGCTCTAGCCAGTGAGTTGCGGTTTGGGACTCTGGAAACATTTCTGCTTGACACTAATTTAGGCAGTGCAATGGAAGGACAGAATTTAGTATAGACACCCAGCCGCTATACACCTGGCTAAGCAGCACCATCTAGTGGTGATATTATGTTCATTAAGAGACATCTTCGAAAGAGCAAGTTTGGTTTGGAATACAAATATTAGAGAGATATACTCTGAACCAAGAGTTCGATGGTCTACACGTAGTGCAAAGTATATGTATGTGTGTGTGTATGTATGTATGCATGTATATATGTATGTATGTATGCATATATGTATGTACGTATGTATGTGTGCATGTATGTATATATGTATGTATGTACGTATGTATGTATGTATATATATATGTGTGTGCATGTATGCATATATGTATGTATGAATGTATGTGTGTATGTATGTATGTATGCATGTATGTATATATGTATGCATGTATTATGGATGTATGTATGCATGTATGCTTGTATGGATGTATGTATGCATGTATATATGTATATATGTATGTATGCACGCATGCATGTATGTACGTACGAACACACGTACGCAGTACGTGTGTGTGTGTGCATGTGTATGAGTACTCGTATTCTATTGCTTCATTTTTTGGCTCAACGCCAAGAGAAGGGAACATAAACAAACTAACAGCTGTTAAGAGGTGGTGGGGACACAAAAGTGACATACATGCATACATACATATATACATATATACATATATACATACACACATGTGGAAGCACGTGGCTTCGCAGTTAGGGTGGACTGGGCAACGTGTTCTGTTCTTGAACAAAAATCCCTTCATTTTATGTTGCACCAGTCCACTCGGCTGGCAAAAATGAGTAATCCCGCGACGGACTGGCGTCCCGGCCAAATGGGGGTACATATACACCATTGAAACCAAGAAACCGGACCTTATGAGTCAGCATGACTCGAGCAGGTATACATACATACATACATGCATAAAGACATACATATATATATGTGTGTGTATACAGACAGACAGACACACACACACACACACACACACACACACACACACACACACACATATATATATATATATTGTATGTATGTATGCATACCTATTCAAGTCATGCTGACTCATAAGGTCCAGTTTCCTGGTTTCAATGGTGTATATGTTCCCCCACTTGGACGGGATGCCGGTCCGTCGCAAGATTACTCATTTATATATATATGTATATATTAACATATGTATATAAATATTTATGCATACATATCTATATGAATATATATATACATACACACATACACATACATATATGTATATATTTACTTATATATTAAGATGTAGGTATATATACATACATATATATATACATATATATACGTATATATACGTGGTTTGATCAATAAGTATCCGGACTGTTGCCATAGTAACAAAGCTATATCACACAGAGTAAAGTCGCTTGGTACAGATTGACCTTGAGCTCTGTTGTGCATACGCACTAAGTTTTAACGTTCTAGTTTACTTCCGCTTTTTACAGCAGTGCTTGGAATGAACGTGTGTAACGTGTGATCGTAGTATTGACCTTGACAAAGTTGAGCAGAGAATCTGCATCAAATTTTGCCAAAAGCTTGGTGATACCTGCTCAGGGGCCTATGCGAAGTTTTCAAAAAGTTTTCATCATTCTCGATACAATAAAGGAAGGAGATCTTGTGCAACTTAGACCCGAGTGTCTTTTTGGACAGCTGAAAGCAGTTTTGGCACAAACTTGGCAGACACACATCTCATACCCAAATCTTTAGTGATAATGAACTGAACTGAACTGTAACTAATCTGCACATCCTCTGACAATTCACGGATGATAATTCGATGATTTACCCTCACAGCTGCACGGATATCTGCGATGTTTTTCTCAGTTGTGCTAGTTGCAGGTCTCCCAGAATGTTTGTCAATACCAACATTTTTTCGGTTCATATACTCCTCTCCATACTCTTTCTGCAACTTTGTGTAGGCCTGTGAGCAGGGATCGCCAAGCTTTTGGCAAAAATTTGATGTAGATTCAGGGTCAATGTGGCTATCACAAGCTACACACATTCCTTCTAAGCACTGTTGTAAACAGCGGAAGTGAGCGAGAACGTTAAAACTTGCACAGCGGAGCTCAAAGTCAATTTTTGCCCAGCAGCTTCACTCTGCGTGCTTTAACTTCGATACTATGGCAACAGTCCGGATGAAACGGTCGTGATTTCTGATACTTGACTGAGGAAAGAAGGCCACGAATGACCCATCTTTTCTTGTTTGTTCTTCTAGTTGTTATCCCGCTTTGTATCGTCTATCTGTCCGAATGTTTTATTATCCTGTATTGCGTTTTTGTTCCACTTTTATATCTATCTATCTATCTATCTATCTATCTATCTATCTATCTATCTATCTATCTATCTATCTATCTATCTATTATATGTGCATAGAACAAAAAGAAGAGACACGGCTAAAGGACTACATTGATGAGAAAATCAGATGACAGGAATATAGATCGCAAAACACGAACCATTTCACTGAACAAGAAACACACAAAAACGAATGAATAAGTAAATACAGAAATAAATAAATATGTAAATAAATAACTAAATAAATAATAACAACAGCAACGTCACTAACGGCAATTGATCGGTCATAGGAGCAGACCGAATGGCGATACGAATGAACTGACGAGGAAAATAATATCGATACAATAGTAATATATACATACATACATATATATATATATATATATATATATATATATATATATATATATATATATATATATATATATATATATATATATATATATACATGTGTGTGTGTGTGTGTATGTGTGTGTGTGTGTGTGTGTGTGTGTGTGTGTGTGTGTATCTGTATGAATAACGAAATAGAAAAGATGATGCAAAACAAAGACAACAAAACGTCTCACGCTGTCAGACGTAAACATTATGTCTATATATGTGTGTGTGTGTTTGTGTGTGTACGTATTTGTATACATATGTACGTGTGTATATATAAATATATATATATATATATATATATATATATATATATATATATATATATATATATATATATATATATGTATGCATGTATGTATCTATATGTAGGTATGTCTATATGTACACGTAAGAGTACGGCCAGCCCAAAGAGAATCATTTACTACAAACACAAGTACTATCATAAGTACACGCACACACAGGCATAGTATATACATAAACCATCTATCTACCTAATCTATCTATCTAGCCCTGTGTGGCTAATAAAAGAAATGTATCTATCTATCTATCTATCTATCTATCTATCTATCTATCTATCTATCTATCTATTTATTTCCATATACATGAGTGGGTGTTGTGTGTCTGTATGATCACGAACGTTGTGCGGAGTCTGCAAACGAAGAAAGTTAATGGAAAGGTCACAGAAGTGTGACGAAAGTCTTTGACAAACCAAAAAATTGAATGATCGTCCCGTACAACAAATGTGTATGTATATATGCATACATAAGTATTTATATGCATATATATTTATACACTATACATGAATGTATGAGGACAAATTGATATGTGCCGATGTGTATATACGTGCGTTTATGACGGTATATAAATCTGTATATATATATAAATATATATATATATATATATATATATATATATATATATATATATATATATATATATATATAAATATATATATATATACATACATATATACACATATATATATATACATATATTCATATATATATATACATACATATATACACATATATATATACATATACTTATATACATACATATATATATATATATATATATACATATATATATATATATATATATATATATATATATATATATATATATATATATATATGTATGTATATATATATATATATATATATATATATATATATATATATATATATATATATATATATATATATCTATATATATATATATATATATATATGTATATAAACATATACACATGCAGGTGTGAGTATGTGTGTATGTGCGTGTGAGCGTTATGTATCTACGTATGCAAATATATATCTATGTATATTTGTGATGCACTGTATATATACCAAATTGCATCGTTTCTGCGGATTCCCCTTTAATTACGGCATATTCAGGTGTGTAGGTTCACACACACATACACACACGCACATACACATACATACACACACACACACACACACACACACACACACACACACACACGCGTATACACACAGACACACGCACGTATACACACACACAAACAGCGGCCACCTCACAAACATACACGCATATACAAACACACAGACATGTGTTTGTATGTTTTTGTGAATGTGTATTTATTTATTTATTTATTTATCTATGTGTTTCAGCTAAGTGGCTGCGGTCATGCTGGAGCACCACCGTATAGTTATGATTATATATATATATATATATATATATACATGCACACACACACACACACATATATATATTTAGATAAAAATACACATAAATATATATATATATGTTTATACTCACACACGCTCACACACACACGCTCACACACACACACACACATATATCTATATTTATATGCATACAAACATACTTATGCAGATACTATACATACATATATACAAACATACATATAAATTGTAGAGAGAGACGTAGTGAATAAAATTTAATTTATTTGAAGTTGAGAAGTTCTTTCACTTATTTACACCTGTATACCTACGTATATACATGTACCTATACGTATATACACTTATATATACATACATTCATACATATATACATATATACATATATATATATACACACACATATACATACACACACATATATAAGTTTAGATATATTTATGATATATATATGTGTAATATGTATGAATGTATATGTAGAGTGAGGTGTATTTACATATATGTACCTATGTATGTGTATACATGTGTCTACATATATATATATATATATATATATATATATATATATATATATATATGCATGAATATACATATATATGTATATATATATATATATATATATATAAATATACACACACAGACACATGTATATGTGTATATTTACATATAAGTACACAGCCATTTATAAACGTACACAAAAACAAATATATATATGGACAAGGACATACAAAGCAAACGCACTTACACACACACACACACACACACACACACACACACACACACACACACACACACACACACACACATCAATGTTGTTAAATCTTTAACAAATTATGCTTATTGATTAAGTTTATATATAAAGAAAAGTGTGTCCACATATACATACATTCACGTCACAAATATTGTAGGTATATATATATATATATATATATATATATATATATATTATATGTATAGGTATTTATATTTGTGTGTGTTTGTGTGTGTATATATATGCGTGTGTGTGTTTATATATCTATACATATACCTATATCTATCTATCTATCTGTCTATAAATACATACATACATACACATATACGTATACATATACAAACACACAAACGCACACACACACACACACACACACATATATATATATAAGCCCATGCTCACCCATATGTGCATGCATACACAAACACACATTCACCTGGCGTTTTCTGACTGATCAGGTGATGCTGCTGCTCAGGTGTTGGTTGTGCGTATCAGCAAGTGTGGATTCATTTGGTTCGTTTGTGTTTAATGCTGGGGATAAAGGTGTGGAAATGCAGGGGTGATGGTGGGGTAAGTACTAAGCACTGCCTTCTGACGGAGATAGAGAGAGAGAGAGAGAGAGAGAGGGAGTGAAAGAGGGAAAGAGGGGACGCGTTGCTTTGTCCAGTCATTACACTTGCACAGACAAACACGCACTCTCTCCCTCACACAAATATTTACATACACGTACGCACATACGTACATGCACACGTATATGTACATGGACACACATACGTATATATAGGAATATATATATGTATATATTCCTAAATATGTATGCATATGTTTACATATACATACATATATATGTATGTATATATGCATATATTTGCTTGTATGTATATGTATATATATATATATATATATATATATATATATATATATATATATATATATATATATATATATATATATATATATATATATGTATATATGAATATATGAGTGTGTGTATATGCCTGTATATCTATCTATCTATCTATCTATCTATCTATCTATCTATCTATCTATCTATCAATCTATCTATCTATCTATCTATCTATCTATCTATCTATCTATCTATATCTATCTATCTATATATATATATATATATATATATATATATATATATATATATATATATATATATATATATATATATATATGCATCGAACTGAATCTGCTACAGTGTGGTATACATATTTGTGGTTAATATACACTCGTAGTACCGTCTTTTTATATTTCTAACATTTTGCATGACATGAAGGAGAAATCTTGCCGTATAGACACGGATGCTCATTTGTACACACAACTGATGTTTAGAGATACTTCTCATGGTTTGCGCGATGTTCCCGCCGTGAGCATTCTGTCTTTGTCGAATTTGGCTTGGCTCTTGTAAAGCATCATTACTACTACTACTACTACTACTACTACTACTACTACTACTACTACTACTACTACTACTACTACTACTACTAATGCTACTGCTGCCATATTTGTATATCTGCTAAGCGGGTTGACATGTATTACATCGTATCCAGATACCGTGTGGACCGAGACGTCCGTTGACAGGCCGCTGATATTAAACACTTGTGATATTCAAATTAGTTAAGCGCTTATGGTATGCAAATTAGAACTTCCAGTTTTTTGTAACTACCTTATTTGTTGAGTATATAAACAGATTGGCTTGTTATTTCTCCGAGATTGTTCAAATTATGTTCTCCGAGATTGTTCAAATTATGTTCTCAGTTCTGAATGGAACCCATTAAATTTCGAAAATTGATTGAAGCTGTTTACATTTGTTTTCAATCTACAGAGGAAATAGTTAAATTTACCTTAAGTGACTTATGTTAAAAACACTAAACTCAAAATGACGTCAGAAGATCACTGGACACCGGCGTTACGACATGATTTGGACACATCAGTGACGAAAACATCTGAATTTCTCTGAGAAGGCAATTTGTTATACATACAACAGGCTTCTTTCCGTCTCTGTCTACCAAATCCACTCACAAGTCTTTGGTCAGGCCTGTCTAAGTTGCCACACAGTGGAAGTGAACCCAAAGACCACATAGTTCAGACATATTCTTCTTACTAACGCAGCCATAACTGCACCTATATATATTATATGTGTCTTTATTTTAAACCATTTAATAATTATAATTAATAATTATAATTAATGATATATCTGTCTCTTGCTTTTCAGAGCAATTAATCAGACAATCCAATGCGCCATTGAAAACTCCACCAGTTGTACCTTCGCTAAACAACTTGTTAGAATGTCTCTACCAAAAGAAATCGAAAGTCTTGCTGTGTCTGTTTGCCGTAAAGGTATTTCCGGTTCCGCTTTCTATTTCAAACGTAACTTGCTTTTGTCTTTATTGTTCTTCTGTTTAATTATATAAAAAAAAAAGAATACGGAAACGATGATGATGATGATGACCATGATGGCGATGGCGGCGACGATGATGATGACCATGATGGCGATGGCGGCGAACATTTTCACGTTGTCTTTGACTTCGGCCTCTTATTGCTGCTGGAGTGGCAGACGCATCGTCATGACATAATGACATGTCATGGACGACCGAGATCATTTCCATCTCTTCCCACGGTTGGCTGCAGCGAATTTCTTCCAGAAAGCAACAAAGAAAGTGAAAAAAATACGAAAAAAAAAGATAGAAGAATCAATTGCCTATCGTATTTGTTCCGGCTTCCTCCGTTCTGAGTTCAAATCCTGGCAAGGTTTGCCTCCATTTTCTATTTGTTTTTTTTTTTCGTGCCGATAAACAAAAGTACAATTTCTTGAAAGCATGACACACTAAGTAGACCTCGGTGGGATTTCAACTCAGAGCACACAGACGACAGAGCCGGACCAATTAGTGCAGGGACATTTCCATTCCTGCCTTCCTTCCTTCCTTCCTTCCTTCCTTCCTTCCTTCCTTCCTTCCTTCCTTCCTTCCTTCCTTCCTGCCTGCCTGCCTGTCTGTCATATTTCTTTTGCTTCTTTTCATCTTCCTTCCTCCTCCTCCCTGTCCTCCCTATCTGTCTCCCTTCTTGTCCTTCAGCCTTCAACTGCTCGTGAAACTGCAGAGGTGCTGCCGAGACATACGGCGTACTATGCCTTGGGCATCCGAGCCTAACGGAGTCCAAGTATCGCTCGAGTGGATCACAGCCAATTGTTTATCCAGAAAGTGAGACGGAGAAAGAGAGGAGAGACAGAAAGACAGCGGAAGAGAGAAAGCGGGAGAGAGGGAGAGAGGGGGAGAAAGAGCAGAGATAGAGAGGAAGAGGGAGAGAGAGAGAGAGAGAGAGACGAAGAGAGCAGAGAGAGCAGAGAGAAAGAACAGAGAGAGAGAGAGAGAGAGAGAGAGAGAGGGAGAACAGAGAAAGCAAAGAGAGAAAGAAAGTGAGAGAGAGAACAGAAAGAGCAAAGAGGGAAAGGGAAAAAAGTGAGAGAAAACAGAGAAACCAAAGAAAGAGAGAAAGGGAGAGGGAGAGAGAGAGAGAGAGAGAGAGAGAGAGAGAGAGAGAGAGAGAGAGAGATCCAGAAATTGACTTCAGTGTTGAAATGGTACATGTAAACAAGACAAAACTTTAGAAACCGACCGCGTTAAGATTTGAACGGAAAGAGCCGGACGAATACGGCAGGAAAGGTACCTAATCGAACGCGCTTAAGACTCGACCGATTGCCCGGTATACTCAACTCTTCCTGATTTAGTACAGAGGAAGGAAATGGCACTAGGGTTGAGCTATAAAGTCGATTAGACAAGCAAAATGTGTATAATAATCGTTTCTACTCTAGGCACAAGGTCCGAAATTTTTAGGGAGGGGGGGGCAGTCGATTAAATCGATCCTCAGTGCGTAACTGGTACTTAATTCATCGAGCCCGAAAGGATGACAGGTAAAGTCGATCTCGGCGGAATTTGAACTCAGAACGTAAAGACAGACGAAATACCGCTAAACATTTCGCTCGGCGTGCTAACGTTTCTTATTTCTTTTTTATTTCTTTATTGCCCACAAGGGGCTAAACATAGAGGGGACAAACAAGGACAGACAAAGGGATTAAGTCGATTATATCGACCCCAGTGCGTAACTGGTACTTAATTTATCGACCCCGAAAGGAGGAAAGGCAAAGTCGACCTCGGCGGAATTTGAACTCAGAACGTAACAGCAGACGAAAAACCGCTAAGCATTTCGCCCGGAGTGCGAACGTTTCTGCCAAATTCGCCGCCTTAAGCAACCTGTATAATAATGTATATAATACAGTAGGATTCGAACGTCGGATAGTTGAGAAACTGTGTCGATTGTGTACCGATTAGCTAGGCAAGCAGCACGTGCATAGTCGTGGCTTAGTGGTTAGGGTGTTCGGTTGACGATCATAAGGTCATGAGTTCGATTCCCGGCTACGCATGCAAGACACTTTACTCACGTTGCTCCAATCTTTGAACAAGACACTTTACTCACGTTGCTTCAATCCTTGAGCAAGACACTTTACTCACGTTGCTCGAATCCTTGAACAAGACACTTTACTCACGTTGCTCCAATCCCTGAGCAAGACACTTTACTCACGTTGCTTGAATCCTTGAACAAGACACTTTACTCGCGTTGCTCGAATCCTTGAGCAAGACACTTTACTCACGTTGCTCCAATCCCTGAGCAAGACACTTTACTCACGTTGCTCGAATCCTTGAGCAAGACACTTTACTCACGTTGCTCCAATCTTTGAACAAGACACTTTACTCATGTTGCTCCAATCCCTGAGCAAGACACTTTACTCATGTTGCTCCAATCCCTGAGCAAGACACTTTACTCGCGTTGCTCGAATCCTTAAGCAAGACACTTTACTCATGTTGCTGTAGTTCCCTCGACTGATAAAAATCAGTTGTATCTGTAATTCAAAAGGTCCAGCCTTAACATATTCTGCGTCACACTGAATTTTGTTGAAAAATACATTAAGGGCTACGCCTGTCTGTGGAGTACTCAGCCACTTGCGCGTTCATTTCACGAGCCGGCTGTTCCGTTGATCGGATCAACTGTAACCATCATCGTTGCAACCGACGGAATGCCAGTCCAGTGCAGTCGTATGGCTATTGTCCTTCATCTCTTTGAAGAGGTCCAAATGACCAGTTTTACTTTTTGTGGGTCCTGAGGATGCTTATTAGGTCAATGTTGGCATAAAATCCACGGCTACAGAGGGCGGGGTGGAGGCGCAATGGCCCAGTGGTTAGGGCAGCGGACTCGCGTCGGAGGATCGCAGTTTCGATTCCCAGACCGGGCGTTGTGTGTGCTTATTGAGCGAAAACACCTAAAGCTCCACGAAGCTCCCGCAGGGGGTGGAGGTGTGGCGAACCCTGCTGTACTCTTTCGCCCCCAACTTTCTCTCACTCTTTCTTCCTGTTTCTTGAGTAACGCAGCGATGGACTGGCGTCCCGTCCAGCTGGAAGGAAAACATACGCCATAGAAACCGGAAAACCGGGCCCATGTGCATGGCTAGGCTTTAAAAGGGCGCATAAAAAAAAAGAGGGCGGGGACCACGTAGTACCAGAATCCTGCTTTTCATGCAACCCTCCTTCCTTTAGTAGGAATCGAACTTCAGACAGATGAAATACAAAATCGATTACTACCGAGTTAGACAAGCAGCATGTGTCTCAAGCCCTTGGACTCGAAGGGCCGGGTAACCGGTTTCCCTA
>NC_142953.1:18254273-18261773 GCF_046866305.1 Octopus bimaculoides | reverse complement strand
TGGAAAAGAATGGAGCAATGAAAACAGAATTGGAAGCGCATTGTGAACAGCGTTGTACAATGTCATCTGATGGTATGGTCAATACTGTGATTTTATAAGGTCCAATATAATGAAATCAATGACAACCTCTCTTCCCCACTGTCTCTGTCTCTCTGTCCAGAGTCTATTGTAACGAGGCTTTTAATCTCATCATATTTATACATACATACATACATATACACATGTATGTATATATGTATGTATGTGTGTGTGTGTGTGTGTGTGCGTGCGTGCGAATGTATTTACGTACGTACGCTTGTATACATCAATATACGTATCTAAATATGTAAGTGTGTGTGTGAGTATGCGCGTATGTGTACGCATGCATATATGTATATGTATGTACCCGTTCTCGCCTGCTGATCGCAGTGACGTGAAACCGGAGTCGCATGATAAATATCTATTTTCAAGAAACTGCGTCACACCTTGGGCAAGTGTCTTCTCCTGTAGCCTCGAGCAGACCAAAGCCTTGTGAGTGAGTTTGGTAGATGGAAACTGAAAGCCCATCGTATATATATATATATATATATAAACAAATAGTAAATGAGTATATGCATATATACGTACAGGTATGTGCATACCGACATCCACCTGTATGTATAGGTGCATATCTGGGTACAGGACATTGCAAACAAACGTAGACGAGAAAACACACGAGCCACATAGAGAACATTCTACTTCATCAGCTACCCACGTTTTAACACCGGCTTTTTGACGAGCTTCGGGCAGGACGCATCGTTAAAACGGCTCATCCCATGGACCGCAGATTAAATTTGTATACGCAAATTAAATCTAGCCATGGAGGAATGTAGTGGCGGACAAAAAAAAAAAAAGGAAAACAAACAGAAAAGACTTTACGGCCAGACGAGAAAAATTATGTGTATGAACGCTGTGAGGCACGAACTTGAAAGGGACGAGTGGTCCGTGCGTTTGCTCGGCGATAGCCAAGGAAGGAAAGGATTATTGACCGGAAGCATGTGACCATGCCGGTGTAAAGGGAAGAGAGAGAGAGTGGTAGAGGGAGAAACAAAGGGAGGAAGTAGAAGAATAGGTGAGCAACGAGAGGAAAAGAGAAAGAAAGGAAATACGAGGGGGAAAAAAGAGATACGTAGTAGTAACAGAGGAAGAACGAGAGGGGTAAATCGAGATACGTAGTAGTAAAGAGGAAGAACGAGAGGGGGAAAAAGAAAGAGAAAGAGATAGAGTAGCGTCGGAGGATATAAGTTTACGAAAACTACTTACAGTTGGAAGACGCTGCGTTCAATCATGTAAAAACAAATAGTAAATGAGTATATGCATATATACGTACAGGTATGTGCATACCGACATCCACCTGTATGTATAGGTGCATATCTGGGTACAGGACATTGCAAACAAACGTAGACGAGAAAACACACGAGCCACATAGAGAACATTCTACTTCATCAGCTACCCACGTTTTAACACCGGCGTTTCGACGAGCTTCGGGCAGGACGCATCGTTAAAACGGCTCATCCCATGGACCGCAGATAAAATTTGTATACGCAAATTAAATCTAGCCATGGAGGAATGTAGTGGCGGACAAAAAACAAGACAGGAAAACAAACAGAAAAGGCTTGTATATATATATATATATATACATACATACGTATATATCTATGTGTGTCTTTCTGTCTGTTTTGGCATGTTTACGTCCCTTAACGTAGCGGTTCGGCAAAAGAGATCGACAGAATAAGTACCAGGCCTTAGAAAATGAATAGTGTGGTCGGATAACTGGACTAAAAATTCTCCAAGGTGGTGTCCGAGCCTGGCCGCAGTCTAATGGCTGAAAGAATAAAAAGTATAAGATTAAAGATATATATATATATATATATATATATATATATATATATATATATATATATATATATATATATATATATATATATATATATATATTATATATATATATATATATATTATATATATATATATATATATATATATATACACACACATACATATATATATATATCACCTTGATCACCTTGATCACTTTGACCGACCAGTCCGTCGGGCGTCCATTTGCCACCGCTTGTCACAGCACGCTGTCCACACCTCTCTGGATCGCACCTTTCTCATCCACGCGGTCCCAATCGCCCTCCTAAAATCGTAACTCCACTGTCGTGGAGGCCTTCTGAGTTGTCGTTTCCGCTCGCGCGAGTACCACTCGACAACTGAGCGGGTCCACCGATTATCGGTGAGCCGGGTGACGTGTCCAGCCCATCTAAACTTGCTGCGTGTATATTCTACGATGACATCCCTCACGCCGGACTTCTGTCTGATGACCTCGCTACTGATGTCCTCTCTCAACGAGATTCCAAGCATTGACCTCTCCATGGCTCTTTCAGCCATTACCAATTTCTGCTCTTCTCTCTTTGTTGTAGCCCATGTTTCACCACCATGTAACATTGCAGGTAGAACTGTGCTATTTATGAGGTTGGCGCGGGTGGTCCTGTCCAACCTTCCCTTGAGCACATCCTTCATGCTATTAAAAGCCTCCCATCCGGCCCTTATTCTCCGCGAGATTTCCTTTTCGATGTGTCGGCACGTATTCACTTCCTGTCCCAGGTAGACATATTCCTTTACCTCCTCTATTTCATTACTGCCGACCACCATTCGACCTGTTGGTACGTTGTCGGACCGCATGAACTTCGTTTTCATGCAGTTCATCTTGAAACCTACTGCAGAGCTTTTGATGTCGAGCTTTTGATATATATATATATATATATACGTAAATGTCGAACGATGACAATGAGTACTCAACACCGCAATGGTGGATAGGGTTTCTGTATTTGTGTATTAAGGTTACCATTGGTTTCATGTTAAGAAAAATCGTAAAGCATCTTAATAGCTTAATAAGTTTTCAAGCCAATCACATGGAGGAAATGATGTTCGTCTCCATTTGAGATAAAAAAATATTTTTATCACTCTCCGTCATTTCAGCCATGAAACCATACGCGTGGTTTTCTTGGACAATTTCTTTCTTTCTCCCCGGATGTTTTCCTCTTCCCTCTTTCTGACGGAGAGCCATGCTCAAAAAGTCGTCCCACTTCTTTTTTCTATCTTAAACTGACCCTCAATCTTAATACACTCACTGTACACCTTTTCACTTTTGTTGTTTTATATTTGTTTTCTTTTTGTCTTTACATATATATGTCTTGTGTGTGTGTGTGTGTGTGTGTGTGTGTGTGTGTATGTGTGTGTGTGTGTGTGTGTGCGCGCGCGCGCGCGTGTTACTAACAACTATAAGGAGGTACTTTTCCATTCACCAAAATGAATGGACCTTTGGTCAGGAGGAACTGATGTCATCAGACGGTATCCAATTTTCAACGGGTGTTTCGACCCTGAACCGTAACACCCTCCCGTTGGTGGGTCAGCCGAGGTGGCCAAGTCACTGCTCCTCATCTCTTCCTGGCTTCCAGCTTAACTCTTCTCTCTTGCTCCAAAGCCAACAAGAGGCTCTTTCAGTTGCCTCTCCCCACTCCTTACCTCTCGTTCCAATTGTTGTAAGAATCCTCCATGTCGACTGGGCAGGGAATCCCCTACAGCCAACCTCAACTGGGAAAAGCCATAACTGCCATCCTTTCTCCCTGTAATCCTGCAAAAGGCTCTCATATCATGGGCCTCATCACACCCCTCTTCCAACGGGACTGTGAGTTCAATTGCAATAATTTTCTTGGCCTTTTCAGACCACAGGACCACATCTGGCCACAGGGTTGTATGGACAACCTGAGAAAACTGCAAACTCTCCCCTAACTCCACTTTCATATTCTATGGTTGAGATTCTTGCAATAAGCTATGCATGTGTATTGTTTTTGCTGACCCCTCTCCCTCTTTCACGAACTTAATTGCTGCTGTTACCTGCCCCTGGTGATGATGTTTCTTGCAAGTGATGCAAGCACCCTATCATGGCACACTTACATCTGCCTCGAGAAAGTGTTATTCTGCACCCTGCCAAGACGTGTGCCAGAGTCCACAGTGTCTACACGGCTGGTCTTCCCTCAAACCCCATCTGTGCAGGTTCGTTGGCGTCGGGAGTGAGTCATACGCCACTCGCAGCAGGAAGGAGATGCGAAAAGGATCCAGTCTCTTTAAGTCAGTCCATGTGAGCTTCCGATTAGGGAGGTCCCATTTAGGTTCATGAACCCTGAGATACCAACTCCACAGCTTTTGATTCTTTTCTTTCTTCCTCCTGGTACCGCACCGCTTCCTGGGTCATAACCCGCCTCTCCCTGATGTCTGCTTTCTTCCATTGCTGGAAATAGGAAGAACCCCTGCGTGCAACTCCAATGATGTCGCGTAGCTCCAGCATGCCTACATCCTGAGCGACAGCGGTGCTAGCTACCCACATTCGCTGAGACCTTGTCGTAATACCTGCATGTCTGACAAGCTCGACCTTAGAGTCTCTGTACATGATTACAACTTTACATTTTGCTACTTTAAATTCCTCCACTACGGATGACAGGGGAAGTTGTAGCTGTCCCGATCTTATGTACAAACCTATTGAAGTGAAGCATGGAGGAACACCAAGCTATCTTCGGGGGTATTTACCTTCCTGTCCACCCTTTCCACACTTGTCATCGGAATACCATACAGCGTCAACAACCATATGAGTCTTGGGAGCAATCCGTGTTGGTAGAACCATGCCATGTAATTTCCTGGAAGCCCTGATCTATCAATCCGCATCAGTCACTACTCTGATTGTTTCACAATGTTGGTGACATTGCTTCTGTCTGAGAGCGACTTGTCAAACATCTTTCCAAGGCATTTAATAGGATTTTCCTCTATTGATGGAATGACCTCTCCTTGCACTTGCAGCTTGTTTTGTTGGTTACTTTGTCCCATCCCGATCACCACGCTCATCGATTGTAAAAACAAACTCTGTGGTTAAGAAATAAACATCATAATTGGGCAAACAGCTTCAGATCGTCTCCATATAATCACACCGCTGCGATTTTAATATGTATTTATTTAAGAGGCGGCGGGCTGGCAGAAACGTTAGCACGCCGACCGAAATGCTTAGCTGCATTTCGCTCGGTCTTTACGTTATGAGTTCAAATTCCGCCGCGGTCGACTTTGCTTTTCATCCTTTCGAGATCGATAAATTAAGTACCAGTTGCGTACTGGGGTCGATCTAATCGACTGGCGCCCTCCCCCATAATTTCGGGCCTTTTGCCTAGAATAGAAAAGAATATGTATTTATTTATGTTCAACGGTGTGACTATATGGAGGTGAAAGTTTTTGCCCAGTTCTAATGTTTATTTTTTAATCACTGAGTTTGTCTTTTGCATTGGTCATATACTTGAGCACTTCTACAGCCCTCTATTTTATTTTTCGATTCCTATAAAGAGAAACGATATTTAAAAAATATATATATCTTGCAGTTCTATATTTAAGAGATGAGGAATTATTTACATTATTTACATTATCTACATTTGACGGATATTCGTCCTCATCTTGTTTGTTGTTAACACAACGTTTCGGCTGATATACCCTCCAGCCTTCGTCAGGTGTCTTGGGGAAATTTCGAACCTGGGTTCTCATTCCTATCGATGTTACTATTATTATTATTATTATATTATTATTATTATTATTAATCAGGTCGCTGCCGTGAATCGAACTCGGAACCTTGGGGTTAGTAGCCCGCGCTCTTAACCACTACGCCATATGCCCATAGTAACATCGATAGGAATGAGAACCCAGGTTCGAAATTTCCCCAAGACACCTGACGAAGGCTGGAGGGTATATCAGCCGAAACGTTGTGTTAACAACAAACAAGATGAGGACGAATATCCGTCAAATGTAGATAATGTAAATAATGTATATATATCTTGTTGCTTTTATATATATATATATATATATATATATATATATATATATATATATATATATATATATATATATATATATATATAGGTCAGCAGCTGTCGGACGCCGACGAAGGGAAATAGAGTACTCAAATACCAGAGTACTCAAATACCAGAGGTAGAGTAATATGCTTTATTTAAAAGCAGCAGAAATATAACAAAAGACTGTTACTCTGAGTTTCACGTTCCCGTTCATCGGACAAACAAAACTGTCCGATGAATGGGAACGTGAAACTCAGAGTAACAGTCTTTTGTTATATTTCTGCTGCTTTTAAATTAAAAAAAAAAAAAATATATATATATGTATATCTATCTATATATTCTTTTTTATTCTTTTATTTGTTTCAGTCATTTGACTGCGGCCATGCTGGAGCACCGCCTTCGACCCCAGGACTTATTGTCTGTAAGCCTAGTACTTATTCCATCGGACTTTTTTGTCGAGTTGCTAAGTCACGGGGGCGTAAACAAACCAGCATCGGTTGTCAAGTGATGTTAAGGGGGGACAAACACAGACACCCAAACACAAACACATGACTATATATATATATATATATATACGATGGGCTGCTTTCAGTTTCCGTCTACCAAATTTACTCACAAGGCTTTGGTCGGCCCGAGGCTATAGTAGAAGATACATGCCTAAGGTGCCACGCAGTGGGACTGAACCCGGAACCATGTGGTTGGTAGGCAAGCGTGAAAGGGGTTTATAAGCCATTTAAAAACACATAAAAACTGTTAGATTGATTTCAACATTTAAATTTAATTTACCAGAATACTTTCGTCGCTTTGAAACCGCGACCTGTTCACTGACAAAAATGAGATGCAGTACGGAATTCTGTCAGTGAATAGGTCGCGGTTTCAAAGCAACGAAAATAATTTTAGATATTAGATTTAAATGTTGAAATCAATCTAACGTTTTTGTGTTTTTGAATGGCTTACAAACATCTTCCACGCTTCAATTGTTTTCGTTCCGGCACACGATCTCTGATCAGGTCACTTGCTATACAACTACATCTCCGTAGTTGTATAGAATGGAAACGTTAGTATTACATCTATTGCCTCATTATGACCACAATGAGCGAATGTATTCAAATGCTGTCTCATCCATTCTTGAACACGCTGTGTTATAATTCGCAACTAATAGACTGTTCTTGGAAATGAAGTTTGTACAAAAGGTTTCCTTTAAGAAAAACTGATAACTTTTGTACGGTCTCTTAACTGATTCTAGCAGGAGTGTTGACTGAGCATACGGCGGCTCGGATTTATAAATCACACTTTATCTGATGTGTGTATATATATATACATATATATATATATATATATATATATATATATATATATATATATATATACATATATATGGAAGTATGTACAAACTTGACACACGCACAATGTATATATATATATATATATATATATACATGCATATAAGTGTTTTATACACACACACACACATTCACTCGCACATTCGTTTCTGTTGATGTCTTCCAAAACACAGATGTTCTGATTAAGAGCATCCCTAGTCTCGTCATCCTTACAGCGCCGTCTTACCCCCCCCCCCCCCGACACATCC
>NC_142953.1:18246773-18249273 GCF_046866305.1 Octopus bimaculoides | reverse complement strand
GACAGGTTTTCAGAGACTGGATTAGCACGTTAGTAAAGAGGGCTTTGACGGGAGCCATCGTCAACAACAAATGGTGGTTTGCCCTCAAGAGAGCAGTAAGGGCGGAAGCAATAAGGTATAGCAGGGCACTAGCTGTAGAGAGGAACAGAGTAGAGGGGGAGCTAGTGATAAAGTTAGAAGAGGCATTGCGAAGTGGATTCACATCCGACGTTTTAGCGGCGAGGTTGGCCCTCGACCAACACTTCAATGCTAAACACGAAGGGTGTGCTGTCAGGGCAAGGATGCGTGCTCTGAGGAATGAAGGTGTTGGAGCCGCGCGAGAGTCCCGGGTGGCGGAGGCACAGCGGGGTAACAGAGCCACCATCCAGTCGCTGGTAGACGAACAGGGGCGCGAATTGCTCGAGCCGAGCAAGATGTGCGAGGCGTTTCAGCGGCATTTTTCCCGACTGTTCGGGAGGAGTGGCGAGCGAGAAGGCAGGGTGGACTTTAGTGCCTACCTGCACAGCTTGCCACGACTCTCGGCAAGAGAGGCGGAGTGCTGCGAAGGGGTCATCACGGCGGAGGAGGTGAGGGACGCGATGGCGGGTTGCTCGACGGACAAATCTCCGGGTTTGGATGGTCTGCCCTACGAGCTTTACAACTGTATGCCAGACTTGTTTGGAGACGTCTTGGCGGCCGTGTACTGCAACTGGCAGCAGAACGGGAGCATTCCCGGTTTTGTGAGCCGAGGAGCGGTAACGCTGCTGAAGAAAGATCCAAACAAGGGGGACGCCATGGATAACTTTAGGCCCATCACTCTGCTCAATGCAGACTTGAAAATTTTGGCCAAGGTGTTAGCCAAGCGGTTGGCGCTTGTCATCGAGAAACTGGTCGGCACGGAGCAGATGTGCGCCGTGCCGGGCCGGAGCATCCATGACAACCTCCATCTGATGCGCTACATCATAGAGAGGGTAGTTAAGGAACCTGGCATGGGTGGGGCCCTGATCAATTTGGATCAATCGAAAGCTTTCGATAGGGTGGACCATCGATACTTGGAGGCCATCCTCGAAGCGGCCGGCTTCGGTCCCGTTTTCCGCGGCTGGATGGCTGCCTTGTACACAGGCATCCTTTCGGTTGTTCGCGTCAATGGATGTCTATCGGGACCCTTCGACATTGCACGTTCGGTCCGTCAGGGATGCCCCCTGTCGCCGCTCCTGTACGTATTGACTCTCGAGCCACTACTGCGGAAGCTGGCGACGCTACGGGGCATCCCGCGAGAACTGGGGTGCGGGACGAGCGTGTCGGCATACGCGGACGACGTCACCGTCATAGCGTCTAGCCACGAGCACATCGAGTTTGTCGGCGAAACGCTGAAAGACTACGAAGCGGTGACGGGAGCGAAAATCAACCGGGATAAGTCGGTGGGTTTGCTGCTCGGCACCTCGAGAAGCAAGCCCATACCGTCCGGCAGCGCCTCAGTAGTGGGACGCTGGACAGACGGTCTGGTCAAGTTGCTCGGAATCTGGTTCGGTCCGGACCTGCAAACGGAGAAAAACTGGGACGAGATAACGAGTAGGGTGGCCACTCTCTGCCGGCAATGGTCCGAGAGGAAGCTGTCCCTAAAAGGTAGGGCGGAGGTGGCGAACGCGTACATCGCGTCCGTCATCGAATACCGCCTGACCGTCGTGCCTTGTCCCGATCGCGCCATCACCGAAATGGAGCGCATCCTCTTCCGGTTTTTGTGGAAAGGAAGCGTTCCGATGGTGAGGCGATCCGTTTGTTGCCAACACCCGCTGAAAGGAGGGCTGGGCATGCCGTGGTTGATGATGCGCAGACATGCGCTGAGACTGAGACATCTCCGGCTCTACGTAGACGACGGTGAGCAGGTGTGGTCGCCGTTTGTGCGACGCGCTTTCCCGCAGCTCGTCTCCATGACCGAGCTGCAGTCGTGGATCAAAAAGAGGCCGAGGAATGGCGAATGGCACCGTGAGTGTCGCGTTGCTCTGCAACAACTTTGCCGTCCCGGGTCGACCTTGAGCGGCTGCATCACAACGAAGTCATTCTATAGGGGATTAGTGGAGGGCAGGTACGACGACGATCTCGGGGCAAAACTGGGCGTCGACGAGGAATACCTGACCCGCCTGTTCAGGACGACTTTCAGGCCGGGACTTATGGACAACTTCCAGAGATCCCTGGCCTGGCAGTGCTACCGAGAAGCGCTACCCGTTCGGGATAAGCTCTATAGACACGGCTCGCGAAATGCAGGGCCGACCTGCCCGAGATGCGGTCAGAGCGACGAAACCGTTCTGCACGCACTCGTGCAGTGTCCAACCATTTCGGAGCTGTGGGCTTATGTCGAACGACTGCTGTCACGTGTGGGACGAGTCGGTTTATCAACCGAGTCTATCGTCAATATCGTCACGCCTCCTACCTTTAAACGGGAAGGAAGAGCTGTATTTATCGTACTTGTGGCTATGGCGAAAGAATGCATCTGGTGGACGCGTCTGAAAGGATTAGAGAC
>NC_142953.1:18239273-18241773 GCF_046866305.1 Octopus bimaculoides | reverse complement strand
ACACGCACTGACATACATTTGCATCCGCACACACACACATACAGACAAACACATCACCATATATCGGAATTAAAACGATAAAAACACAAATCCGAACAACAACAACATCAACAGCCAAGAAACCAAAAACGTCCAGGTAATTGTTTTTTTAAAAAAAGGTGTATCTGTACCGTAAAGTCTTAGATATCTCTGAAAAAAGAGCGACATGATTGTCAAGGATGGAGTGTCTTTGACCACAGGTCAGACTACTTGATCTTCACTGTCTATGGCTAGGCAACAACAACAACAACAACAACAGCAACAACAATAATAGCAACCACAGTGATGTAATCGAAGACACATCTCAATGGAAGCCGCCGAAGATAATCACGAGTCGCTTATTGTTATCGAACTGAACAGGATCCCGAATTCCTTTCAACGTATTGTTTACGTCTTTGGATTGATATTGTATTAGCGTAACTTCTACCGGAGGGTGACGGTGGCTAGCTGGCCGAAACTTCGAAGTCACTGTCACTCGTCTTCTTGCAAAATTCACACACACACACACACACACACACACACACACACACACACACACACACACACACAGTTCCTGTCTACCAAATTCACTTACGTGGCATTGGTCGGCGCAGGGCTATAGTAGACTGTTATCCAATAAAAACACCAAACTGTGTTCCGGAAATCGTCGGTTCTTTACCATCAGCGCCCACAACGAAGAATGCGACAGCTGCACCCTCTAAGCCACTACCCTCTACACCACCACCACCACCACCACCAAAACCACCACCACCACCACCACCACCACCACCACCACCACCATCATCATCACCATATACCTCACAACCTACACTTCCATCTATACCACAAACCCTGCTTCTCAGTCACCGGAGACGTAAACAAACACACACCGGACGTCAGTCGTTGGGCAGTGGGACAGACAAAAATCTCAGACACCGGCCCGTATACACCCGTATACACACGCGCGTATAACGTTACCATTTACACCGATATCCACACTATCACCAACGCATCCACCCCTACCGTTACACCACCTTTAACACGGTCTCCTAACTAACTGGTCCTCCGTTGGTTACGACGACGATTTGTCCCGTTGAACTGATCAATGGAACAGTCTCCTCGTGAAATTAACAGGCAAGTTGACAACCGATGTTGGTGTGTTTACGCCCCACCCCGTACCTAAACGGTTCGGCAAAAGAAATCGATAGAGTAAGTACTAGGCTTACAAAGAATAAGTCCTGGGGTCAGTTTGTTCGACTAAAGGCGGCGCTCCAGCATGGCAACAGTTAAATGACTGAAACACGTAAAAGAACATACAGTAATCCCTCGACTATCGCGGGTGTTTATGTATGGATGTATGTACAACCCTCGATAGTCGCAGGTGTTATGTTCCAAAATTCCCCGCGATAGTTGAAAATCCGCGAAGTACAAACAGCCCTGGGGTTGATTTGTTCGACTAAATGCGGAGCTCTAGCATGGCCGCAGTCAAATGACTTTGAGCATGAGCCTATAGAACAAAAAGACAAAGGGCGCTTTGGTTCTTTTCTGAGGTTACCGTGGTGTTTTTTCGAGGTTTCCGTGGTGTTTTTTCGAAGGTTTTTCTTTCCACGGATAACCCTGGCCAGTGTCATATTTTCTTTCCCTTTTTGGGAATTTCTGTTGTTAAAACGATACTTTGTTATGTCTTGTGTATACGTTCCAAATCGGTTTCGATCCCTATTGATAGTGATCGGTTTTGAAAAGAAAAAAACCCCACATTGTATTGTTCCCTCGGTGTTCGGCCCTGTGCGTGGCTTGATAAAGAAATGACTGAAACAAATAAAAGAAAAAGTGGCTGAGTACTCCACAGACACACGTACCTTTAACGTAGTTTCTCGGGCAGATTCAGCGTGACACACAATGTGACAAGGCTGGCCCCTTTGTAATTACAGGTACAGCTCCTTTTTACCAGCTGAGTGGAGTGGGGTAACGTGAAATAGAGTGTCTTGCTCAAGGACACAACGCATCACCAGGAATCGAACTCACGACCTTACGATCGTGAGCCGCAAACGCTAACCAGTCAACCACGCGCTTACACTACCTCCTGCACCACCATCGCTACTGTTTGCTAGGCTATAATCAGCTAGCCCACGACGGCGACGACGACGACCACCACCACCACCACTACCGCTGCCACCGCCGCTGCTGTTAGCACCACTACCATCACCATCACCATCACCACCACCACCACCGCCGCCGCCGCTGCGACTACTACTACTACTACTACTACTACAGCTGCTGCTGCTGCTGCTGCTGCTGCTGCTGCTGCTACCTATAAAGTTACTATATATTTTTTTCCCCCACGTATGTCTTCCAGCAAAACTTGTATTTTTAATTAGTGGTTTCGATTTAATTCTGCGACATTTTACAAAATTTCAAGCGAATTGTCGAATTGTGTGTGTATGTGGATTTGCACACACACACACACACACACACACACACA
>NC_142953.1:18221773-18236773 GCF_046866305.1 Octopus bimaculoides | reverse complement strand
CCCTGTAATCTTGGTGGTTATTCTATTAGTCTTTTTATGCCGAACAGCTAAGTTACGGGAACGCAAACACACCAACGCACCAATATATATATATATATATATATATATGTATATATATTGGTGTGTTGGTGTGTTTGCGTCCCCGTATATATATAATAGGCTTCTTTCAGTTTCCGTCTACCAAATTCACTCACAAGGCTTTGGTCTTTAAAGTATACAGTTAGACTTCTTTGGCAACTTTTCTCCCCCACCATTTTGTAGGGGGTATTTACCTTATTTTTCTGGGCTCTTTTCGCAGCTATACCTCGTTCGAAATTTGCATTAGTTTTGTATGAAAAAACAAAGGAAAGGAGGAAGGCTTGTTTGCAGTTTGTAGAAAAAACATTAAACGTGCCTAAAGGGAAAACATGGTTCCCCACCACCAGCTAAAAGACATGAAGGTCTATGAAAGAAGGCGAATAAGTACCGGGGTCGGGGGGAAGAAGAGACAACTAACACTCGATCGTTTTAGAAGTCCCAGAATAAAAACGTAAACACCCGAAAGACTTTCCCTCTATTCATTACTAAATGTCTTTCCCTGTTCTTCATTGTTAAAAGTAAAGAAGCTAGAAAAGATCGACCGTATTTCAGTCTGTCATTGTAAATGACTGAGGCTTTCCTTTCTCTGTCTCTGTCACTTCACTCCTTTTCTCTACGGTTAAGACAATGAAGGTGTGTGGCTCAGTGGTTAGAAGTATTCGGCCCACGATCGTAAAGTCATGAGTACGATTTCCTGCGGCGCGCTGTGTTTTTCAGCAAGGTACTCTACTTCACCTTCCTGCAGTCCACTCAGCTGGCAAAAATGAGGTGTAGCTGTAATTCAATGGGGCCAGCCTTGTCACATTCTGTGTGAGGCTGAATCTCCCTGAGAACTAAGTACCTTATGGTATGCATGTCTGTGGAGTACTCAGCCACTTGCGCGTTAATTTTACGAGCAGACTGTTCGTTGATTAGATAAACAGGGACCTCATCGTCGTAACCAACGGAGTGCCATTTTTTAAAAAAGTGAAAGAAAAGGAAATGTTCCATATCGTAAGGCAAAAATGTCATGTGTTTAGTATAAACAGTGAAAGGTAAAATGAAATAATTGCTATTCCGTCGTGTATTCGCCCTTGACTCACGCACAGTTTGATAACATCAACCTGTGCATCGTTATTTAACTGGGGTCTTGGCCTCCAGATCTATGAGACACACGAATGCCGCTGTTAGGACCAGATTAACATCCATAGTGACCCTAACGACTAAAAAGAGTTTCCTGCCCCAATATAGGACCTTTTTTCGTTTTCTTCCAACCACTTGAAGGTTTATCTTTCTCCAGTCCACTCAGCTGGCCAAAATGAGTTGTGGCAGTAATTCAAGGGAGCCAGCCTTGTCATATTCTGTGTGAGGCTGAATCTCCCTTAGAGCTACGTTAACGATGTGTATGTCTATGGAGTACTCAGTAACTTGCGAGTTAATTTTATCCTCGTGTGGTAACGAAAAGTGAAAGTGACATCTAATATTTGCTGTGTCTATGTATCTATGTATCAACTTTTCTTTTGATCTATGTATCTACTGTCTCTCTCCCTTTCTCTTTCACCTCCTTTGTGTCCCTCTTCTCCTCCGCTTTTAATTTAACAATGTGTGTTTCTATGCTTCTACTTTTCTTGCGATGTGATAAACATTTAAAAACTCAAAACGAAGGCCGTTACCACTCACTGTCTCTCTCACTCTCTCTCTCTTTCTCTCTCTCTCTCTCTCTCACTCTCTTTCTCTCTTTCTTCCTCTCTGTCATCCTCTCTGTCATCCTCTCTCTTGCTTTGTCACTCACTTCTTTGAAGTAAGTGTGACACACACGCCAGGTACGTACAAAAGGAACAAATTAGTATATTAATAGTATTGATGAGGAAAAGAGAAGTCATATTGGCATTACAAGTTTATTATAACATGTCTCCATATATTATGGCTTGTATCAAATAACCTTGCATGAAATATCGAATAACAAATATCGTCCGTTCATGGAAAGAATTGTAATGTCAATTGGACTTCTGCCATCATTAAAATTATCACTTTTATTACTTAACCAATGAGGCTGACATCAAGCTTGCTGCATCTTAACTTGGAGTTGTTTGGTACTCCTCTTGGTATCAAATGAAGTCTTATGGATCTCCTTTTGCTTTTGGAATTCCACGCTAGCCAGCATTCTGCATGATATGGTAATGAGGCAAAAGCCATGATCATAATACATATACACAAACATACATACATACATACATACATACATACATACATATATATATATAGTCGTATGTACATCTATCTAGTGAAGGCGCATGGCTCAGTGGTTAGATCGTCGAGCTTACGATCGTGAGGTTGTGAGTTTGAATCCCGGAACGGGCTGCGTGTTGTGTTCTTGAGCAAGACACTTTATTGCATGTTGCTCCAGTTCACTCAGCTGTAGAAATGAGTTGCGACGTCTCAGGCTGGTATGCATGGGCGACTGCTGGTCTTCCATAAACAACCTTGCCAGGACTTGTGCCTCGGAGGGTAACTTTCTAGGTGCAATCTCATGGTCAGTCATGACCGAAGGGGGACTCAGCAACACTATCTATCTATCTATCTATCTATCTATCTATCTATCTATCTATCTATCTATCTATCTATCTACATACACATACACACACACGTACACACACACGTACACACACACACACACATACACACACACACACACACAAACACACACACACACTCAATGATATTGAACAGTGAGAATGAGTTCTCAAAACCGCATTAGTGGATAAATGTTTTTTATTCATGCGTTAACAAGGTAACCAGTGGTTTCATGTGAAGAAATCTTCACAATTATTCATGCGTGCTACGTGGTATGTTAGTACTCGTCTCTTATGTACATATACAGTGTGTATATATATACAGTGTATATATATATATATATATATATATATATATATATATATATATATGTATGTGTGTGTGTGTGTGTGTGAGTGTGTGTGTGTGTGTATGTGTGTGTGTACATTTTTTGTGTATCTCCCACTGCTCGACAATTGTTTTGTTTACGTCACCGTAATCGTGCTATTTCGTTGAAAGAGATTCGGTAGAATAAATACCAAACACAAAATCCCCATAAGTTCAGGGATCAATTCGTTTGACTAAAACACTTGACAGCGGCGCCCCAGTATGGCCACAGTCCATTGAGTGTAAATAAGTAAAAGATAAACGATAGATGATAAAAACACATATAAACTTTCGCATTGAAGTTGTATTTGTCATTGTTGTTTATCGTGGAAAGATCTAGCTGGCAATCCCACGTCGGAATTGAAGTTGGTTTGCTGTTAGTTTCTGGGTAATAATTTGCTTTATGTTCCCACTAAGCTGAATCTGTTTTATATGTGGTTGAAATTTGTTGCTAAAAAACGAACAGTGAAACAAATAAACCTCCAGGTTCTCTTTCTGGCGACGAGAAAAGACGGTAAAAAAAATAAAATAGAAAGAAAAACAAAATACGCGTCAGTATCATCATTTCATTCTGAAGATGAGGTCGTGGTCCTGAGATCCAGGAAGGTTAATGATCTAAGGAATGTTATTGTTTTATAACTAAATAGTAAACACAACCAAGGAGGAAATATGGAAGATCTTTAATTACAGAGAAAACCTAACTCGAACACAATTGTTTTCAAATAAAAGACATACACATATACATGCATATACATTCATACACACAGACATACATATATGTATATATATATATATATATATATATATATATATATATATATATATATATATATATATATATATATATATATATATACCTGTGTATGTATACTTGTATACATATACACGCATACATATGCATGACATAGATAGACACATGCATATACGTACAACTATATCTATGTATATATATATAATTATACATACAAATATATGCATATATGTATATATTTTATATATGTATAGAAATATACATACACACATACATGCATATATGTATATATATATATATATATATATATATATATATATATATATATATATATATATATATGCATGTATGCATGTGTGTATGTATATTTCTAAACATGTATAAAACACATACAATATACGTGTGTGTGTGTGTCTATTTGTCTCGTGCTCTCGATCTTGCTCCTCCCTGTTTTCTGTGTTTCACAATCGAATTTCAAACATCCTTCGGGCGATAATGTAACAAACAAACACCGACACCGATGCACACACTCACGCACACACACACACACACACGAGCGAGCACATACACACATACACTCACAGATGTGTGTGTATATATATATATATATATATATATATATATATATATATATATATATATATATATATATATATACATGTATACACACATGTCTGTGTGTATGTATATATACCTGCCTACCTACATATATGCATGCATACATACATACATACATACATACATACATACATACATACATACATACACACACGCACACACACATACGCACACACACATACACGCACACACATGTATATATATATATATATATATAGACATGTCTATGTGTATGTATTTATGTCTCCTTATTTACCTACCCACCTACCTACCTACCTACCTACCTACCTACCTACCTACCTACCTACCTACCTACCTACCTACCTACATACATACATACATATATACATACATATATACACACACATACACACACATATATATATAAGCAAAAAGGATATACAAACGAGAAGTAGAGCCAAAAGACAAAATCATTAGAAAAAAAAAGAAGAAAATTATGAAAATCTCCAGCAAAGAAAACTCCCTTTTGAGAAAGACGAAGTTCCTTGAAACGAAAGTTTCCAATTCTACCAAAAATGAAAGGGTGTGGAAGTAATTAGCGTGGAATTCACCTGTGTGGAGATAAAAAAAATAGAAGTTTCCTTTTCGAACCAGCCTGATAACCAAGAGAAACAATAACAGCAACAACAACAACAACAACAACAACAACAGCAACAACTAAAACAACAATATTAGCAACAAAAGGGAGAAACGAAACAACAGCAACAGCAAAGCCTTTTGTAAAGAATAACGAAAATGGGGAACACAAACAAACACCTTTCCTGAAAACATCAGCACTGTACACACAGATAAACAAATGTATACCCCCACCGACCCACACACATTTATATACGTAGATACCTACATGCAATATACATATACATACATACATACATATATATATATATATATATATATATATATATATATATATATATATATATATATATATATATATATATATATATATATATATATATATATACATAAGTATGTATGTATACAAAATATATAAAATATATATATGTATATGTACATATATACATGTATACTTATATATACACACGTGTATGTATATATATATATATATATATATATATATATATATATATATATATATATATATATATATATATATTATATATGTTTAACTAGTTACCTACCAACTTACCATTATCTATTTATCTCTCTGTCTGTCTGTCTGTCTGTCTGCCTGTCTTTCTGATTGTCTGCCTGACGGTTTGTTTGTCTGTCTCTTCCTATAATGATTACACACACAGCATACACACACAGCATACACACACAGCATACACACACAGCATACACACACAGCATACACACACAGCATACACACACAGCATACACACACAGCATACACACACAGCATACACACACAGACATATATGCTTACACATGCATGCGTATATACATACATATATATGTATATTTATGTATATATACATACATATAGACATACGTGCATAAATATAAACATGTACAGACACAATAGCATTCCGTGAGTGGGTGTATACGTTGAATATTACCAATACAAAATATATCCAGTGTTTGTATATAAACTGAAAGTATTGACTAAAATCGATAACTATTCTAAGTAGAAAAGTGGGAAAAAAATGGTAAAACGTGAAAGAATTTAAAATTCAAAAATAAAGAAATGGTGCATATTTAAGAAATATGCTGTATCGATGTTTTCCTGTGGGATTCAGTAACGTTTTCTTTTGACTTTTGTATATATATATATATATATATATATATATATATATATATATATATATATATATATATATATATATATATATATACATACATACATATATATATATATATATATATATATATATATATATATATATATATATATATATATATATATATATATATATATATATATATATATATATATATACATACATATATATATATATATATATATATACGTATCAAAGGGACGAGTGCCTTTTTTTAAGTATTTAAGATAGTTCTTAGGGTTTGTGCCCATCTAAATTGTTTGAAGTGGGGATATATATATATATATATATATATATATATATATATATACACACACACACATATATATACACACACATATATATGCACATATTTAGATATACATGTGCGCAGATGTGCGTATATGTGTGTGTGTGCGTGTTTCATAGCTGTTTATGTTTATGGATGCGTGTGCATTTCGTATGTATACGTGAACGCGGTCCTATTTTCATCCCAGGAGCCACACATGAAGACTTCCTGGAATGTTTTTCCAAAATTTCCTTGTGCTATTAATCAACTGTATTCGGAGAAGACGAATTAGTTTGCTTTGTTCTTTTGTGGAGAATCCCAGCATTTCTAGGTCTTTATCGAGATCTATTGTTCCGTATCCAAATGCACCTACAATAATTGGAACAAATGAAAACCTATAGCCTGGATATAATATACACACTGCTTCTCATTAATTCTTCCTAATTCTTTTCCATTTCCCCAATTTTATTTTTACCAGATGTTCACATCCGCCCGGCAGCTGTTCTTTACAAAAGTGCACGCCATTTGCTCCCTGTTCCATAGAACGATATCTGGCCTATAGTATTTATATAGTACTGCTGTTTTTTCTTTGGAATATTCCACTAGTATTATTCATTTTTCTTTTTCAATGGTGTGAATACATTCTGGTTCTGGTCAGAGAATGTAGGAAACATTAAGAAATTCTTCTCGAAATTGCCAGACCCTGGGTTCGATTTCGCTGCATTGTATCTCGAGCAAGTGTCATCTATTATATAATCGGGTCGACCCAAACATTTCAAGGCAAACTAGGTAGCCGGAAACTGCATGACGACCCGTCCAATGGAATGCAGTTAACATCATTTCCGACAAAGTCTCTGTACACTTCACGATTTTCTATTGGTATTAACAAGTGTTCTTTATTCATGTCTGTGTCGTCTGAGAGATGATTGATGAACGTTTGAGCAGGTCTTCCTCTACTCTGTCCCCGTGAATTGGTTTCATCAGCGGACTTTCCATTCTGGGGCGTCGCTTCGGCGCCGTATACGTAAAGAAAATGGAGACCGAGAGAGCTTTTGCCCCTTTGATTGAGTATAACTTCCTGCTTACTTTCCCAGCAATGTCCTACAAATCGTAAGCGTCTTTAAACAACTATAGTCGTTACGTTGGGCAAGTTTCCCAAATAAACTTTCATTTTAATTCAATGTTTCAGCCTTATCAAACACAGTGTCACACTGGTTCCACTATAGAATTACATCAAAGATACCTATGTACGTGGAATACTCAACCACTTACTGGCATTCTAATCGAATGAACAATTGATTGAACTATTGATAACCCATGGTGGGAAATTTGGTAAACCGAGGTTGTCTATGTTCTATTACCGCTTGTTTGACGTATCTTTTGTATTAATTATGGTAGTGCTTGGCTTTGTGGTAAGGGTGTTGAACTCAGGATCGTAACATTGTGATTTCGATTCCTGGATAGGGTGATGCGTTGTGTTCTTGAGCAAAATACTTCATTTCACATTACTCCAGTCCGCCACAGAATCAAGGAAACCAGCCTTATGAGTTTATGTGACCCAGGAAGAAGCTTTATCCTTTATCCTTATTGATTATCTTTTATCTTTATTGATTATCTTTTATCCTCATTGATTATACTTCTTCTCACCCATTCCTGACTCGGGACGGCAGAAAGCTGTTTACTACTACAAGAAGTCTTGCAGTATCAAATATCAATAGTATCTCAAACGTTTCTCTTTCAAGTTTTATAATAACCATGCTTCCCTTCAGCCATTGCTAGCTTTGGACGGCTTACTGTTATATCCTTGTAGTTCTACATTCTTCGTAGTGTAGTCACGCTGAGGAACGTAAGCCATTGTTGACTTTCCTGCTCCTTGTAATACTGTCGTCGATTAATTATCGATCGATTTGAATGCAGAATTAACAAATCATTGTATTTACGCAACAGTAGATAATCTGAAACGTGGATAAGCGAATCATGGATTACAAATTATAAAGTAAAAATATTAATTTCCTTTTGTGTGTGTTTTATACTATACTCTGAAATCTCCAAAAGCGAACTTTGGATTTACTAACCGAATAGGTGTACAATAATAATCGCTGGACTATATAGTTCAGAACAGTTACCGATCGTCGATGGAGTTAGCATAGTGCTGGTACTACTACAGAGAGCTTAGAAAGGTATTCGCCTGGATTTTACTGTCCCTGTTCCTTTGTGTGTAAACATGCATGTATTTATGTGCATTAAATTGAAACTAAAAATTTCTTGATTGAGTCGACAAGTCTTTACGTTTAAACTTTTGTCTATATGCATATCCGCACTGCATATACACATACATACATACATACATACATACATACATACATACATACATACACACATACATACATACATATATACATACACACATACACACACATACACACACATACACACATACATAATACATACATATATACATACATATATATATAAATAATTATAGTTGTGTGTGTGTATATATATATATGTATATAAAAATATGATTATAGTTGTTTATATATATAAATATATAATTATAGTTGTATATACATACATACACATATATATATACAACTATAATTATATATATATACATATAATTATAGTTGTATATACAATTATATATATATATATATATATATATATATATATATATATATATATATATATATATAATTATAGTTGTATATATATATATATATATATATATATATATATAATTATAGTTGTATATTTATTTATATGCATAATTATAGTCGACTCAAAGAACAAGCAATTAAAAAACAGTTTAAAAAAATACGAACGTGAGGGCGTGCACAAGCAATATATTAACTTGACGCTCGGTGAAAGGAAAGAGTTGTTAACGTTTCGAGCATAGCTCTTCGTCGGAAGCAGGAAAGTCCAAAGAGAAAGAAGGAAAAATAAGCAAAAATCGCCAACAATCCACGCGCGGTTACATTTCTGAAGTGACCGGAAGTGGAGGAGGAAAGGGAAAGTGGTTTCTGGGACAGGAGTGTATGAAGATGGTCAGTATGTGTGTGTGTATCTATCTATATATTTCTTTATTGCCCGCAAGGGGCTAAACATAGAAGGGACAAACAAAGAGAGACAAAGTCAATTGCATCGTTTCCAGTGCGTAACTGGTACTTAATATATCGACCCCGAAAGGATGAAAGGCAAAGTCGACCTCGGCAGAATATGAACACAGAACGTTACAGCAGACGAAATACCGCTAAGTATTTCGCCCGGCGTGCTAACGTTTCTCCCAGCTCACCACCTTAATGTGTGTGTCTATATATATGTGGTAGCGTGTTTGTGTGTGTGTCTGGTAGCGTGTGTGTGTGGTAGCGTGTGTATGTCGTAGCGTGTGTGTGTCGTAGCGTGTGTGTGAGTGCGTGCGTGTGTGTGAGTGCGTGTGTTTGTGTGTGCGTGGTAGTAACTGTGTTTGTGTTTGTGTGAGTTGCCTGTGCGCGTGTGTGGTAGGATCTGTGTGCGTGTGTGTTGGTGTATATGTTTCCGTGAGAGGTCAGTCTCAAGTCAGCAGATGTAGTAAAATGTGTGTGAATGGGTGGCTGTGGCTGTGTGTGTGTGTGTGTGTGTGTTTGCATGTGTGCGTAGACAGAGTGGTCAATAATGAGTCAGCGGCAGTCATACATATACATGTGTATATTCATATGTACATATGCATTTATATATGTATGTATGTATGTATGTATGTAGGTGTATGTATGTATGTATGTGTGTATCTACATGCATGTGTTAGAAAATATGAAAAATTCAGTGCTTGTGTGTGTCTCTGCGTGTGTGTCTGTGTGCGCGCGCGTTTGTGCATGTGCGTGCGCGCGCACGCGTGTATGAAAAAACCGTCTGCGCTCAACTTGTTATATTTCAGGACTGAGATGATGGGGAAATGCCGTCACTAAATGAAATTAATGTTACGGAACATTATTCTAGATATAAGCTGAAAGCATCGAAGGCGGTGGGATTGCTTTGTAAAAAAGATCGATCGCTGTAACGAAATTTAAAATAAAAAGTTATCATCACCATACTCCTCTTCTTCTTCTTCTTCTTCTTCTTCTTCTTCTTCTTCTTCTTCTTCTTCTTCTTCTTCTTCTCCCCCTCCTCCTCCTCCTCCTCCTCCTCCTCCTCCTTCTTCTTCTTCTTCTTCTTCTTCTTCTTCTCTTCCTCCTCCTCCTTCTTCTTCTTCTTCTTCTTCTTCTTCTTCTTCTTCTTCTTCTTCTTCTTCTTCTCCGCCACCTTAATCATTACCGTCACCACACTTCAACCACTGCAATCGTTACCACAGCCACCACTACCAACCACAACCACCACCACTACAACCCCACCCCACCCCACCGTTTTCATTGCAGCTGCTCTTGTCTCCAGGCCGCCACCATCTCTTGACAACATTCTATCATCATACAATATTGATTTCGAATTTTGACACGAGGCCAGCAATTTCGGGGGGAGGGGTTAAATCGATTAGATCGACCTCAGTACTCAACTGTTACTTATATTATCGAACCCGAAAAAATCGAAGGCAAAGCCGACCTCGGCAGAATTTGAACTCAGAACGTAGAGACGGACGAAATGCAGCTAAGCAATTTGTCCGGCATGCTAATGACTCTACCAACTTACCGCCTTCTATCCTTATATTCTTTTCTACTTTAGGTACAAGGCTCAGAAGTTTTGGGGAGGTGGGGGCAGTCGATTAGATCGACTCATTACGCAACTGGTACTTAATTTATCGACCCCGAAAGGATGAAAAGCAAAGTCGACCTCGGCAGAATTTGAACTCCGAACGTAAAGACAGACGAAATACCGCTAAGCATTTCGTCCGGCGTGCTAACGATTCTGCCAGCTCGGCGCCTTCTGTCCTTATATAATACTATTAATTAACCATACCAGCATACCATTGTGATAAAGGAGGAGGGGGATGTTGTGAGAAATGGGGGTGGACACAGAGAGCACTATATCAGAGGTGTAATGTATATCATCAACGTTATCACCACCGCCCCAACAGAAATAACAGCAGCAACAGTTACCAGAATCATCGTCATCATCATCATCTTCACCATCTTTATTACCACCACCATGATCATGATCATCATCACCACCACCGCCACCACCGCCACTATCACCATCATCGTCGTCATCACCATCACCACCTTCCTCCTCTTCCTCCTCGTCATCATCATCTTCGCCAACATCATCTCCTTCATCACCATCATCATCAACATAAGCAACACCATCACCATTACCACCACCATCACTATCATCATGCACCCTTTCCCCATCATCATCACCACCTCCATCATCATTACCACCACCATTCCCTCCTCCTCCTCCTTCTTATCATCATCATCATCATCATTGTCGTTATCAAGAGCTGCTGCAAGAAACCCCCAACCCTCTACTTTCCACGTCACTATCACATTGACGTAAAAATATAGTTATTACACAAAATAGCCGACAGCTATAGCCATAATTTGCATAATTATGCTGTGGCAGTGGTAGTAGTGTATTTTGTGGTAGTGGTGGTCATGGCGATAGTTGGGATAGTGGCGGTTGACGTGATGGCAGCAGCAGGTGGTTGTGGCGGAGGTGATGGCGGTGATTTTGGTTATGGTTGTAGAGGTATTTATCGATTCCAAGAGGACTAAAATGCACGATGGACCTTGGCGGAATTTGAACTCAGAAGTGAAGAAACGGAATGAATACTGCAAAGCATTTCCTCCAATGATCTAACGCTTCTATCGATCCATTGCTCGGGGCTCGATCTTCATTCGATTGGCCAAAGAAAGATAAAATGCGTAGTTGACCTAGGTGAGATTTGAACTCTGAATGGGACATAAGCATAAGTCTTGAAATTAAGGACAATGATTTCTTAAGTAGTTTTACCTGGCGACAAGACGTTTGGTTAAATTATATAACAGTTTTAATGTTACATAATAAAGATCCCATACGCTTTTGAAACATATGTAGCGCATTACTGCTTCTTCCTTTCCCCTCATTCACTTATATATATATATATATATATATATATATATGTTCTGATCTTTTTACACCTTAATTCTAGAATGCAAAAACGTTGATGTTTCTCTGGAGAGACTGACCACCTGCCAGAAACATATGGACAATGTTCTTGACAAAACTGACTGTTCGTAAGTATTTTCATAATCTTTCTTTTTACGTTACGCAAAATTATGATATCGTTCCACACCACTTGGTACTTGGTGTGGAAACCCAGAGAGGCAGTCTGGTGAGCGCACGGCACCATCTGCCTGGTCTACCGCCCAAGCCGTTTTTTAATACATATATGTATATATGTATACATATATGTATTTGTCTGTGTGTGTGTGTGTCTACCAAATTTACTCACAAGGAATGGTCAGCCTGGGGTTATACTAGAAGACACTTGTGCAAGATGTCGTTCAGCGGGACTGAAACCCGAAACACGTGGCTGCTAAGTGAGTTTCTTAACCATACGGCTACGATCGTGTTGATGTGGGATGTTTTGCTTTGATTTCTTTCGGAATAATGTTGTACATACATACATACATATATGCATATAAACATACACACATTCATACATACAGACACACATACATACATACATACATACATACATACATACATGCATACATACATGCATGCATACATACATACATACATGGATACATACATGCATACATACATACTTACATAGATATAAACGTACATATATACATATACACGGACGCACCCATAAACCTTCTTTTATATACTGTAGATCTTTGGAAACCTTCAAAAGCTGTCTGAAAGAAAATGGCGTTCCTGGTTGTCCTGTTTTAGAATCGGTGGTGAACGCTACATACCCAGAACATATTTACGGTCCAGTTCAGAGAATGTGTAACAAAACAGTCACCCAGTCTCCAGGTAAGAGTGATTCCGTTTCGAATCGCAATGAATTCTATGCACGAGTATGTATGTCATTGTTCAGTTTTATTTCAAGATTTCTTGCCAATGGAGAAAGAACCGGTTTCTCACCTAGATCCAAGGCTAATTCATTGGAATTTCAACATCAACAACAGGGTATTTTTGTATGTATGTATGTATGTATGTATGTATGTATGTATGTATGTATGTATGCAGATTTGTAGGTATTTATGTATGTATGTCATTGTTCAGTTTATTTCAAGATTTCTTGTCAATACAGAAAGAACCGGGTTCTAACCTAGATCCAAGGCTCCTTCATTGGAATTAAAAATTTTTTTGGATGTATGTATGTATATGTGCAGATTTGTATGTTTTGATTTATATATGTATTCTCATGCATATAGTTGCATATCTAGACATGCTCAGATATACTTAAATGATAGACTTTACAGGAAGTTTTACAGATTTTTACAGTTCCAGTCAGCGCATTAGATAGCCCTCGGCCCCAAATGATGGTCCCAGAGCAGTATTCGTAGGTTAGATAGAAACCGCGTTTTCATGACGTCCGTTATGTCCATGTTATGGGACTGCCAGTTGATTCCATCTCTGACGATGCCCCAGAAGCAGCTTCCCTGGGGTGAGGTTCCGATTAGGAGAGCTACAGGAGGTCGTAGATGATCGCGAAGCTTCTCTGCGTCAGAGATCAGAGATGGGCGGACGCAGAGTCGTATTCGGATAAGTATTCGGGCCCTCCACTTGGAACCCTACCCCACCACACCCGAACTTCAATCTATGTGTTTGCCACCAGCAGCTCGATGTAGATTGTTGTATTTAAGTGTGTCGTTGTCGATGATGATGATTATCAAGACGACGACGACGACGACGACGACGACGAGGTGAGGAGAAGGAGGACGACGACGATGTTGGAGATGATGATAATGGTGATGATGCGGATGATGATGAGGATGATGATGACAACGACGACGATGATGATGAAGATGACGATGAAGATGACGATGAAGATGGACTGGTCTTCGAATTAGCTTTCTCCTTTCTGGTTTTGAGAAGCCTAATTTCCCAGGATTGGTATTTAGGCAGGCGATGTCTTATATATAATAATTACAGGTTTAAACCTGAACTTGTAATCTGGATAGAGTAACAGCAAATTTCTCAATAGTTCAGCATAGGTATTCTCTTTTTCACTTATCTTCAGCTTTCTGTTAATACGTATGTATGTATGTATGTATCGATCTGTCTACCTATCTATCCATCTGCCTGCCTGTCTGCCTGTCCGCCTATCTATCTATCTATCTATCTATCTATCTATCTATCTATCTATCTATCTATCTATCTGTTTGTCTGTATGTCTATTTGTCTATCTATCGATTTATATATCAATCATTCTATCTGTTTACTTATTTTTCGATTGAACGCTGGATCGATTTCGGATGGTCAAAAGTTAAAGTTGACCCCTTAAAGACCCTTTTCGGATTTTCCCTTCGCATTTTATCCAGCGTTACGATTCAGTCCCTTTAGTGCCTTGTAGTTACATCGCAGTAATATAACGGGATAGTCACGGTGGGAGCCTTTTTAAACATAGGTCTGAGATCGACACTGAAATTAAACAGCAACAACAGCAAGAAGAAGAAGAAGAAGAAGAA
>NC_142953.1:18209273-18214273 GCF_046866305.1 Octopus bimaculoides | reverse complement strand
ACACACACACACACACACACACACACACACACACACACACACACACATATATATATTTATATATATATTCATGCATATATATATACACACACACATATATTTATACATACATATATACATATATATATGTAACCATACATACATACATACATACATATATATGTACATAAATATATATACATTTATGTATATATATATACGTACATATATTTATATAGATAGATAGATAGAGAGACATCCATCCATCCATACATACAGAGAAAGGAAGAGAGAGAGAGAGGTAGCGAGAGATGAAGAGCTCTTGTCGAAAGAAAGAGTGTGGAAGATGTACGCATCTCCTTCACTGAGGAATTAACTAAGGAAGAGTAATGGGGAAAGTGACACGCTTTTCAAAAAGTCGTGGAGGTGGGGAGGGGGGGAGAATTGATGGGAGAGCCCAGGTCGATGTGTGGGAAAATGTAACCTCCTTTGATGGGGACAGAGCTCATGGATGTGTGTATGTAACATTTAAGATTGCGGATGGAGCAAGAAGGCAAGCGGCCTTTCTCCATTACGGGTCTAGCTGCATAATAGATTATGTTGCCCTCTTGGGTCATTTGTGTCGATGTGGAGCCGTGAATCTTAATCATCTTTGCATCACATCACAGGCAAGTCGCAAGTGCGGAGACGACCTGCGATAACGTGGTCAGTTGGTTGAGGACATCTAGATCCTGGAGGACTTACAACGGCCTCAGTCTATTCCGTAGCTGTAAGCGTTTGATGGAAGCAGAGAAAAGATAAACTGTACTTGTGATGCAGGACAGGGAACCTAGTTGTTATACGTGTGGGAGCTTAAGCCGTCTGCTACTTCCTATAAAATTTTTAAAATCTATTAAAGAAACAAGAGGGCGCCTGTAGGCACCAACAAATGAAGTTTGTTGCTGCTGATATTTAAAAAAACATAACTTTTAAAAGTATTTTAGTCAGGAGGAAATATATTACTTGTGATCCGGCTTAGGGCCCCCACGACTAATGGGCCGAAAGGAAGAACCAAACCCCAAGTAACTTTACCGATCCGTCCGTCCAGCGCCCGACGACGCAGTTGGACGGCATGGACTTACCTCTTTAGGTGCCGAGCTGCAAGTCCACCGACTTTTCCGGGTTAAGTTTTGCTCCTGTCAACTTTTGATATTCTTCCAATGATGTGCCGACCACCTCGATTTTTCAGTTGTTCGACACCATCGCTATGGTCTGCATAATCTGACACAGCCCTTCCGCACCCCGATTCAAGTGGAATGCCCTGCAGCAGCTCCAGCTTCCGCAGTAAAGGCTCAAGAGTCAATACGTACAGAAGGGAGGAGAGAGGGCACCCTTGACGGATCGATCGGGAGATCTGAAACGCTTCCAACAGGTGGCCATTAACTTTAACCACCGAACAGATGCCGTTGTGCATCGCAGCGATCCAGCCTCTGAAAACGGGGCCGAAGCCAGCCGCTTTGAGGACAGCCTCCAGGTACCGATGCTTTCGATTGATCTAAATCGATCAGAACTCCACCGAAGCTAGGTTTACACCCTACCTTTTCTATGATGTATCGTATGAGGTGGAGGTTGTTGTGCAGGTTTGCGCCTCTGCAGCCAAAGACATGCGCCAACCACTTCGTTAACACCTTGGTCAAAATCTTAAACTCTGTGTTGAGCAGAGTTATAAGCCTAAAGTTATCTAATGTGTCCCTCTTGTTTTCGTCTTTGCGTCATCCTGAATTTCGGCTGAAGTCATCTGCCTTTCGCAGTGCTCAGCATCGGCCGCCGAGAGGCGCAGTAAACCGTCGAGGCAGGGACTGAAATTTGCTCCTGCCTCAGACCCGCCACTCGCCATGAACAATTGACCAAAGTTCTGGCAGAAGGCATCACACATCTGCCTGGAATCGCTCAGCTCACGTCCATCTTGGTTCGTCAAAGACCGAATTGTGGTTTTGTTACCACGCTGCACCTCCACCACGCGGGTCCATCGAACAACTTTGGTCCTCTCGTTTCTCAGAGCACGTGTCTTAGCTCTGACAATGCAACCTTCCTGTTTCGCATTGAAGAAATGGTCTTTTTTGTTTTTGGGGGTCTTTTGTTTTCCTGCAACTTCACTACTGGAAGATAAGGGGTCTGTAGCTGTAAGTGTGTCTGTGTCTGTGTGTATGTTTATATTCCTATTTATGTGTGTATTCATTGGTGTGGGGGAGTGGGAAGTCTTTCGTCTTTTCCCCCTAATGTGGTTAATGTCTTTGGTAGTGTTTCGTTTGTTGTTGCTAATGGTTTTGCCGGTGTTGGTGTTGGTTGTGGTCCTTGTTCCGGCGTAGGCAGCAGTAGAGGCCCTCAACCCTTTGCACGTGCGATACCGTCCCGTTTTGGAGACGGATGTGGCCCGGGATTCTTTTGAAGTTTTCGGGTTTGATCTGCAGAAGTATTTCCAGATCCACCCCGGGTCAGTCCTCCCCGGCAGTTTTTGTCAACTCTATCGGGACAGTATCTGACCCTTGCTTGATTACGCATCACAGAAGCCACCGCATGTCAAGTCCTGGTGGACATATGGGATGGGTACATAGTGACCTTACTGGTTTTGCAAGGGGTCATTGGATGCTTCATAGCGAGGATTTCTGACTTAAAAAACACCGAAATGGTCTTCTGCTATGTACTCGGTATCATCCCTGATACATCTCAGCGTAGCTTCAATATCTGCCCTTGCTACTGTTGCTGGTTTCTTTGTCTCTGCTGAGATGCATCTGAAATGAACCGTTTTTTCTCGACTGCTTCACTTCAGTTGCCTCTTTTGAAATGGTTAAGTTGGCCCAGGTTTGTTCAGGCTTGATGAGCGTCCAGGCTTGATGAGCGTCCAGGCTTGGGCCAACTTTTCGTCTTTGTTGTGAGGTCTCGTTTTACCCGCTGCTGCTGCTGCTGCGAACGTGTTCTTGTTGTTGGTAATATTGGTATTGTTGTTCTCGTTAGTGTTGTTGTTGTTGTTGGTTTTATTGCCGTTGTTATTGTTGTTGCTATTGCTGCTGTTGCTGTTTGTTGTGGTGGTGGGGTTGTAGCTACTTGCCACAACCACTGCTGCCTTCAATTTCTTCTCCACCTCTGCTGTTGTTAGCTCTGCTGCCGCCGTCTGTATTGCTATCACTGCGACTGCCACTGCTGCTATTGTTGCCCTTTTTGTTACTGCTACCACCTGTGCTAGTGTCGCAGCCTTTGCTCTCTCCACCGCCACCATCACTACTGCTTCCGCCGCCTCGACCACCGGCATTCCTGTCACTGCTACGGTTTTTGTTGTAACTAATTTCATAAGCTTCGCGAGCTTTCACATTGCTCAGACTGCTTCCATTGTTGTCGCTAGGAGTGAGTGATATGAGGTGGCGGAGTCTTTTTCTGTGGGATGGCTGGTGGGAAAGATGGCTTCCATGGTTGTTGACGCCGATTATAACAGTGATGATGATGACGCCATCTTGTGTGTGTTTGTCTTTTTTCCTGAATGCAATGGATAATTAAATGAATAAATACTGACCCTTTCGGAGCAGAAATAGCCATCAAAAACCTATCAACAGGTTCTCAGTGTTCTTATTGTCAGTTTATAAGAAAAATTAATAACATATATTTGTACAGATATGACACAGTATAAAGCATAACTTACAAAGCGTTTTTCGAAAAAACATCTTCAGTATCTTGCAGCGAACAATAATAATAATAATAATAATAATAATGATAATGATAATAATAATAATGATAATTTCAACTGGAGGCACAATGCCTCAAATTTGTGGGGAGGGTGCTAGTCGATTACATCGAGCCTAATGTTTCACTGGGGCTTAATTTATCGACCCCGAAAGGATGAAAGGTAAAGTCGACCCCGGCGGAATTTGAACTCCAGACGAAATACCGCTCAGCATTTCGCCCGGCATGCTAATAATAATAATAATTATTATTATTATTTCAAATTTTTGTCACAAGGGCACCTTGGGAGAGGTGGGGACTAGTTGATTACATCGACCCCAGTGTTCAACTGGTACTTATTTTATCGAACCCGAAAGGATGAAAGGCAAAGTCGATCTCGGCAGAATCTGAACTCAGAACGGAAGGACGGACGAAATGCCGCTAAGCAATTTGCCCAGCGTGCTAACGAATCCGACAGCTTGTCGCCTTCATAACAACAACAACAACAATCATAATAATAATTCTAACATTTCGTTTATACAATTTAAACATTTTCAGTTTAAATTTCACCATGTTACATTTTCTCATTTGCGTTGTATTTATTTTTTCCAGTATTATTTTTTTTTTTATATTTGTATTTTTGTTTAAAATTCTTTTGTTGCCTAATTATCTGAATATCAATTAAAAAATCAAATGCAATTAATTAGTGATAATTCTGTATCCTTTTCCATCCCCATCTTGAAAAACAACAACAGCAACACCAACAACAACTGTTGAAAACAACATGCAAAACAACAACAATATCTACAACAACAATAATGACAAGAACAATAATAACCACAACAACAACAATAATAACAATAATAACCACAGCAACAACAACTCTGATAACAACATCGACAAGAACAATATTAACGACATAACAGCAACAACAACGGTAACAACAAGAAGAATCTCGACAACAACAGCAACAACATGAACAGTCTCGATATTGTTATGTATATCTATAATATAACGAAGGGAGAGAACTTACAAAGGTTTCTGAGTGTGGCGAGATAAACGTTTGTCAACGACATTTTGGCAGAATTGAAATGACGTTGGTCTAGGGGTATGATACCCGCTTTTGGTGCGAGAGGTCTTGGGTTCGGATCCCGGACGAGCCCCCAATTTGTTACGATCAGACAAATTCTTATGCATAAAAGGGGTAAACTTCTGATCGCAACAACAGAAGTTGTTCAAACAAGGAATTAATATTCAAAGATTGAAATTATGTAACAACAGGTATAATACCCAAAGAAATTCATGTCCACTCCTCAATTGTTTAAAGG
>NC_142953.1:18194273-18199273 GCF_046866305.1 Octopus bimaculoides | reverse complement strand
GGGACAACGCTGTTAACTGGTAAACAACTTAAAATTTCTGTAGGGGTTTAGTTGAGGATATGAGCGACAATGGCCTAAAAATAACTCTGAGCACCGAGAACTATCTGAATGGTTCCTTCCGGAGAACTTTCAGATTGAAGACCATGGACAACTTCCAAAAGTATTTGGCGTAGCAGTGCTGCCTGTTCGAGACAAGTTTTTCAGGCATGGAAGAGCCAGCAACCGAACCTGCCCGAGATGCATGGAAAGAGACGAAACTTTTCTGTATACTATCACGCTATAGAAAGGATTATTATTATCATTATTATTATTATTATTTTATGTTTGACTTTTGTTTTGCATTTGTACAAGTTGGATCCAAGTCTCACCCAGAGACCTCAAGAGACAACAAGTTAGAAGTTCATGTAGGTGTTATGCCTAGGGTACCATATATTTGGATTTGTACAGTTTTGTTCAAGTGAATGTTTAAGAAACCATAAGAAAATTATGTTTGCTTTAAAATTTGAGATCACATAGACAGTATTTTACGTAGGATATGGGCAGTTCCCATGAGCACTATCTTTTGGACTTCAGCCATTTTGGGGTTTCCTGGTATCTGAGCTAGGTAGTAATCAGCCCGTTTCGCTGTCATTCCCAGGGCACCTATGACAATAGGTATTGTTTTCGTCTTCAGATTCCACATTTTGCTAATTTCTATTTCTATTATTATTATTATTATTATTATTATTATTATTATTGAGTGAGAGAGCAGTGCATGCCATCAAAGTGACACTGGGGTAAAATATACGAAACCCATTATACTCCTCATGACTACCCATCTGATAAGGGTACACCAGGCACATGCATCACGACCATATGTGCGCGACATGGTGATCTCATATCAAAATAAAGAGCGCATGATCTTGCAGGTGGGGCCCAGTTAAAATTTTCTTCGGGTCGAGTAGCCCATCCTATTCAAAAGGTCTCTGAATAAGGTTTGTTTAAAGATGTTGAGCAAAACACCTATGTTTCCAAAGGTGAATTATACAAACCCCAAAGAATTCCCCTCAGCACATGGCTATGATGCTCCCCCACTACTTCGGCCCATGATCAGAGATGCACATATCGTCAGCCACCAAGGGACATTCTCAACTGGTTATGGTCAAATAACTGACAAGCAAATCCGTGGTATTAAGCAGAATATTTGCTGTAGGCTATCTTTTATACCAAGACAAAACAATGTACATGATAGGTTTCCCAAGCAGTCACCCATCTAAGTACTCACTAGGCTCGACGTTGCTTAACTTCGGTGATCGGACGAGAACGGGTGCTTATTATTATTATTATTGTCATTATTAATTTTTATATTATTAAGGCGGTAAGCTGGGCACGTTCAGCGGCTTTTCGTCTGTCGTTACGTTCTGAGTTCAAATTCCGCCGAGGTCGACTTTGCCTTTCATCCTTTCGGGGTCGATTAAATAAATACCAGTTACGCACAGGGGTCGATGGAATCGACTTATTCCCTTTGTTTGTCCTTGTTTGTCCCCTCTACGTTTAGTCCCCAGTGGGCAATATAGAAATAAATTATTATTATTATTATTATTATTATTATTATTATTATTATTATTATCATCGTATCGTCATCATCATCATCATCATAGTGGTCGTCGTTGACCTCCTCCTCATTAACATCACCATCCTCATCCCCGTCGTCGTTATCCTTATCCTCATCATCATTATTGCTGTTGCTCTTGTTGTTGATACTATTGCTTTTTTTTAATTTTGTTAATTTGACTCTGTGTCGCCATTAAGTCCTTGAAAACGCTATTATTCCGTGAGCTCAGCAATCAGCGTGACAGCATGGCGGTATGTCGTCGACTGCAAAACAGAGGAAGATAACGACTTGACTTTAGTACATTTGCTCAGAAATGACTGTGAGCTACGGAAGAAAAAGAACAAAAGAAAAATTTAAAAAACAAAAAACTAACAAAAATTAAAAAATACCACAAGAGCAGCAACAATAACAACAACAACAACAACAGCAAAGATAAATATGCTTCATAAAAACAAGGAAAACAACAGCAGCAATAACGACAAATAACGAATGTATGTGTGTGTGTATGTATGTATGTATGTATGTGTGTGTGTATGTATGTATGTATGTATGTATGTATGTGTGTATGTATGTGTGTGTATGTATGTATGTATGTATGTATGTATGTATGTATGTATATACGCCCCTCACATTCACATATATTTACAAACACGCACATAAACACATAGCATGAAGAGACACACAAAGATACGCACACATACAAATGCATGCATGCATGTGCGCACGCATAACGATGCAAGAACAGAAAAGAAAAACAAGCGAACAGGAAATTTAGAAAAAATAAAACGAAAGGAGGAGGAAGAGGAGAAGGGGAAGAGCAGCAGCAACACAAGAAGAAGAAGAAGAAGAAGAAGAAGAAGAAGAAGAAGAAGAAGAAGAAGAAGAAGAAGAAGAAGAAGAAGAAGAAGATGATAATGATGATGATGGCCGTGAAGACGACGATGACGATGAAAGAGGGAAGAAAATAAGGATGTCAAGTCGTATCAAAATGGCGCCCTATTGCGAAGAAGAGAAATGAAAGTTGGAGGAGGAGGTAAACAGTGTTATATTAATTAATCTCAAGGATTTTCTATGCCAAATTCAAGGAGGATTTTGCATTATATACCTTGTGAGGCGTTAACGCGTCCGTTATTCAATTCTGAAGCGTTCCAGAGCTGTAGTAGTAATAGTAATATTAGTAATAATTATTCTTTACTACTACTAGCAGCAACTTTTAGGTATGATTTGCTGTCAGTTTCCTGACGAAACGCGCAGCAATTGCTTTAAAAATATTAAAAAAGACAACAAAAAACCCCCCATCAAAATGGCGGTTAGTCAATCATAGCGGCGCGGTCGATACATGCAAATAAATATATTACACACTGTTAATAAAGCTGTTTGGTGAGTTTTACTTACAGGCAAACAGAATATATAATGGTCACTGTTTTTCAATATGGGGGTCTGCAGTTATTATTGAAACGCTCAATGCAGACACACGCACGCAGACGCACACATATACGTACACGAGCGCACACACACACTTATGTACACAGAGATACACTAACACGGCTATATATTGGATGTATACAAATAAGCGCACAAACACGTGTGGATTTAGACAGGCTTACACACTTAAATAATGTACACAGACGTTCATATGCATCTATCTATCTATCTATCTATCTATCTATCTATCTATCTATCTATCTGTCTGTCTGTCTGTCTGTCTGTCTGTCTATCTACCAACCAACCTACCTACCTACCTCTGTCTCTTTGTATACATGCGTGCGTGCACATGTATATGCATATATATATATATATGTATGTATATATATATATATATATATATGAATATGTATATGCATATTATTTATAAGTATATCTATGTGTATGTATATGTATATAGATGTGTATATATATATATATGTGTGTGTGTGTGTGTGTGTGTGTGTGTATACGTATATACAGGAGTATGTATATGTATATGCACATACACACATATATGGACACACACGCATACACAAAAATACAACATTTCTCTACCATAACATCGTCACGATCATCATCACCAACAACAAGACCTCAGGCATATCTTTATAAATTTCTCTAAGAACGGTGGACAAGATCTTGGGAAAATGAGATTCTTAACGAAATAATTATATTTTAATAGCGTCTAATATGTATAAATGTATGTATATATCTATGTGTATGAGTGTTATGTATGTATCTATGCATGTGTGTGTTATGTATGTGTATGTATCTGTATATATATATATTATGTATATGCGTGTGTGTGTGTGTATATATGTATATATTAATGCATGTGCATATGTATAAATGTATCTTTGTGTGTGTATCTACCTAGCTATCTATCGACATACTCTGCATACACACACACACACGCACACACACACACATTATACACCCCGCACAAACACGTGGACGTGCTGAAATCTTCCTGGCTTTAAGAGTAACACGAAAGACCTGGTTGGAAGCCCAAACTTCCGAGTTCTTTTACAGGGCTTAGAAAAACTGAAGGACCGTTGCAATAAGTGTGTGAATCTGAGAGGAGAATATTTTGAATAAAATCATAATTAACAGATCCTCCTGTATTTTCTTTTAATCAAAGCCAGGGACTTTCCAAAACCAACTCGTACATACATACATACATACATACATACATACATACATATATGCATACATACGTACGTACGTGTGTTTGTGCGTGTGTGTGCGTGTAAAACCATTTATATTTCGTTACAGTCTGACTGAGCTCCACATTACTTAAATTTTCGTGGATGTATGTCACATCTAACTCGTCAGGTATTTGGAGTCTATCTTCGAACATCTGGTGAAATGGATGTCTCCTTTCGCCACGAAACTTTAAGTAATGTGGAACTGCCGCAAACTGTTATTAAATACATGTAAATTTACAATTCCCATTTCTTTGGTTCTCTCACTCATCATACATGCACACACATACATACACACATACATACACACACACACACACACACACACACACACACATAAATACGCTTGTACACTTGTGTATATATATATATATATATATATATATATATATATATATATATATATATATATATATCAACAAACAGCTAAGCATCCCCATGTGCCGTACTTAAAGTTTCACGGAGGCGTAAAATACGTTTCTATGAATCATAAAACACATCTGTAAGATCAAAGATGGAACACATCTGACAGGAATTTTAAGTGATGCAGTTATGAATCACTATACACACACTTACACATTCATACACACACACATACACACATACATACATACTTACATACATACATACATACATACATACATATATATATATATCCATATATATATGTATGTATGTATGTATGTATGTATGTATGTATGTATGTATCTATCTATCTATCTATCTATCTATCT
>NC_142953.1:18161773-18186773 GCF_046866305.1 Octopus bimaculoides | reverse complement strand
CTACCTGTTCTTCTTCAAGGATGTCTGTTGCCTTCCTCTTAAGTCTGTTTAGCAGTACTTTACATTACTTTGCTGGGGTAGCTAATGAGGCTGATTCTTCTGGCAGAGTCTGATGTTTCTTCTCTTGGGAATGACAATCGTCAATGATTGGTTCCACTCCTTTGGCCACTGCTTCGTCTGCCACATCTTCTCATAGGCAACTCTGTCCCTCAATATCTCAGGAGTTCTGCAAAGCCAGTATGACCTCTATCACTACTTCATTGACTTCTTCAAAAAGACCTTTGACCGTGTTTGGCACGATGGGTCAAGGCAGGTGATGAAGAATTACAACTTCAACAATAACCCCATCAAAATAATTCGAGCTATGTATGAAAATTCAAACAGTGCAGTCCTCTTGAATAACTACATCAAAGAATTCTTCAAAACAACAGTGGGTGTCCGACAAGGATGTCTCCTCTTAGAGAACACCAGGCTTCCACTCCTTTGTCTCCAGTCGAAGAAGGCCCATCTCGTGCTCGTGCTTTGCTGATGATATTGACCTGTTAGGAGGCAGTGAAGCAGGAATCCAGAAGCTCATCACCAGACTGGGAGAAGGGTCAGAAGCATACGAGATGGAGATCAGCCTAGAAAAGTGTGAGATCCTGGTCAATAGTAACAACCAGAACACAGTAACCGACGCCATGTTAAATGGAGAGAGACTTGACTTAATGGACACCTTGAAGTAACAAAGATCCACTTTGACCAATGACATGAGATCTCAAAAGGAGATAACAACAAAACTCAGTTTAGCCTCTGTTGCCATGACAAAGCTGGACAAGATATGGAAGAGCAACTCCATTTGTTTGCCAACAAGACTCAAGGTGTATTACAAGTCCCTGGTGACTTTGATTCTCCAGTATGGCTGCGAGACATGGAGGGAATGATTCGGAAGGTTATTACACGTACATAGGGCAAAAAACAAACAGATTCGTCAGGCGACGCATTTGTTGATTTGCTGCCTCACACACGTAGAAAGACGAAAACTCGCTTGGTACGGTCAAGTATCTCGCCACAACACCCTGTCCTAAACCGTTCTTCTGGGCTCAGTTGAGGGAAAGTCAAAGAGAGGTAGACAGGGAAAATCCTGGTTTGACAATATCACAGACTGGACATCACGACACAACGAACTTTCTGTGCATGGAAGAGAACAGTGTCGACGGCTGACTAGGATAACGTCTAGAGCGGCAACCCGACGACTGGCTGCACCAGTTAAGGGGTCTTGATGATGTTGGTATACAATTATTTTTAGGTATATATATATATATATATATATATATATATATATATATATATATATATATATATATTCTTTTATTCTTTTATATTCCACCTTTAGTCGAACAAATCGACCCCAGGACTTATTCTTTGTAAGCCTCGTACTTGTTTTATCGTTCCCTTTTGCCGAATCGCTAAGTGACGGTAACGTAAACACACCAACATCGGTTGTCAAGCGATAGACGGGGGACAAACACAGACACTCAAACATATACACATACATACATACATACATACATATATATGTATATGTATATGTATATATATATATATATATATATATATATATATATATATATATATATATATATATATATATATATATATATATATATGTATATATATATTTGTTTTGCAAGATTTTTGATGTGAAATTGTGTGTTGAAACAGATGTTGTTGTACTTGGGGATGGTCATATTGCCAGTTTAGCCAATAAAAACACACGCACTGTATATTTGGTGTTAATTTGCTTCAGCTTTATATTACATTAATCTTAATCTTATTTCGGCCAGAGTTCTTTCGTCACACTTCTGTGACCTCATCAGTGGTCCTTTGTTTCCTTCCTTCTTATGTGTGTCTCACCTTGCTAAATATCAGCCATTTTGTATTTTGTATTCCTATTGTATGTGTCTACGTATGCGTGTCTTTCAATGTGTCTGTGTCTTTTGTAAGTGCATGTGTGTATGGGGAGTGTCTGTATCACCTATATTCTCTGTTAATACGTGTTCGTTTGTATTTGTTTTATTTATTTATTTGTTCATGTGTGTGTGTGTGTTTTTTTTGTTGTGTTTTTTTTTGTGTTTAATTAAATTTTATTAACGTATGTAGTATTTAATTCCATTTGTTTATCTATGTATTGTATTATACTTTGTTCATATTATTATTGGTTTATGGGTAACATGTTGTCACATGCTGTGGTTTGTTAGTGGTGTGTGTTAGTGTTCCATTCTAGTTTCCTATTCAGGCTAGGTTTCTCTTCTATTATGTGTGTAGCTTCAGTAATTTGTCTAAGTGCTGCATCACTGCTATGTGTAGATAAGATTTTAATTTCTATGTTGTTGATTGAGCCTCTATGTTCTTGCTCAGCGTGCTGGTACAGAACTGATGAGTTCTTCCCTTCCTTAAGTTCCCTCCAATGTTCGTTTGCCCGCTCCCCTATGCTCCTTGCTGTTTCGCCTACATATGTCATTGTCTTATTTCTGCATCGTCCCTCTGTACATCTTATACTATAGACCACATTTCTGGTTTTGCAGTTCGTTTATGGGCTAAATCTACATACGATACAGTTCCTATCAGTGCAGGGGGTTCTACTGAAAGGGTATGTTCTACTGATAAGAGATTTAATAAGGTTGCCTGGCCTTTCAACAACCTTAATTCTTAGCTTAAGTTTGTCTAGGGCCCTTCTAAAGCGGTACGCCAGTTCGCCTCTAGGGGTGGTGTCGACGAACATGACGCTCTGGTACTTGTGGCTATCGTACCATGAGCTTGCCTTCCCTATTTTCTTCTTAGTCCTTTCTATGGTGTTCCATGATTTGCTCCTATAGAGTGGGCAAATCCCATTCCTATCGTTGCGTTTGATTGTTTCAAACTCCTTTGTATACCCTGGTCCTTTCTTTATGGCTGTAACCTGAGAACTGCATGCGGTGGACGAATTGTTGGATATGTCTCTTTAATTCTGTAGGGTCGCACATACAGGAGACATTTCGCATTACTCTGACGAGGTCTGCCATCAATATATTGAATTTGGCATTGTCCGCAATAGCCGAGTTCCGGTGGATCAGGTATTTGGAGGCCATAGGTTTTGTATAGTGTGAATGGAGGATTCTGGTTTTATTGTTCTTAGTTTCTAGCCAGAGTTCAGTATCTAATACAGGTAATCTATGGTTAGGGTGTTTAGTAGGGTAGTCTATCGTAACTTTAATACTCTGGTGGATGGAGTTAGCTATTTGCTGGATGCTCTCCATAGTCTTAGTTTCTATTTCTATTTCAGGGGTGCTCTCTTGTGGGGGTGTCTTTACCACTAAGTTGATATCATCGACATATCGAGAGTACACATTCACGAGTATGGAGCTCTGTGTCAGGCGTTCCTTAAGCCTTCTGTCCCACCATACCATGAAGAGATTGGCCACATCACCGGCGATACTAACACCGATGGCTGCCCCCTCGTCCTGGGCGTATAATTTGTTGTTAAATTTAAAGGTGTGGCCTTTTAGGGTGACCTTTATACTAGCTCCTAGTGCATGTGAGATCATTTTCTTTACCTGGTGGATATTAGTGGGGGTCCGTATGGCTCTGGTCCATCCACTCCATCTCTCTATAGGGGTCTTCCTAGCCATAGAGGTAATTGTGGGTGGTCTACCTCTTAGACGTCTACTAGGGCAGAAATCTCTAAGGTCGTATCTATCTAGATATACATCGTCATATGTCAATCTAAGTAGGAGGCCCAGGTCTTCGCTCTCGTTGATCATCTCCACGCACTTTTCCACTGCAAAATCCACGTCGATAGATGGGTAGACGGGCTTCTTCCAGTTACCGTCTACCAAATTCACTCACAAGGCTTTGGTCGGCTCGAGGCTATAGTAGAAGACACTTGCCCAAGGTACCACGCAGTGGGACTGAACCCGGAACCATGTGGTTCGTAAGCAAGCTACTTACCACACACTCACTCCCACGCCTTATATATATACGACGGGCTTCTTTCAGTTTTCGTCTACCAAAATCCGCTCTCACCATATGGTTGGGAAGCAAGTTTCTTACCATGTGCATGTGGCCGAGCACTCCACAGGCATGTGTACACACACACACACACACTTACACACATACACACACATATATACGACGGGCTTCTTTCAGTTTCCGTCTACCAAACTCACTCACAAGGCTTTGATCGGACCAAGGCTATAGCAGAAGGCACTTGCCCAAGGTGCCACGTAGAACCCAGAACCATGTGGTTGGGAAGCAAGCTTCTTACGACACAGCCACTCCTGCGCCTATATATATATATATATATATATATATATATATATATATATATATATATATATATATATATATATATATATATATATATATATATACGTATAAATGCACGTATAAGAAGTTATATATGTATACATGCATACATATGTGTATATGCTCATACATATGGATTTATGTATATGTTTACGTATAAATCTATGTGTATGTGGACACCTACGTATGGGCGCACACGCGCGTTTGTAGTTCTACCTTACACAAAGCTTAAGTAAGAGAAACTGACGCTTTCTCATCGACTATTTAGACACACCACATATGTCGTTGCGTAGTTCAGTCTTTGGACTATTGCTATGGCAACGGATTAATGGTACTGAGTAATGGGGGGCGTATCAATCCTCAATTATGCCCACGGACACATAGCGTAGTAGTTAAGAGCGCGGGCTAGTAACCCCAAGATTCCGAGTTCGATTCCAAGCAGTGACCTGAATAATAATAATAATAATAATAATAATAATAATAATAATGATAATCAGACAGGTAGTCATGATAGGTATAATGGGCTTCGTATATTTTACCCCAGTGTCACTTTGATGGCATGCACTGCTCTCTCACTCAATAATAATAATAATAATAATAATAATGATAATAATGATAATAATAACAACATCGAAAAATACCTTAAGAATGAGAACCCAGGTTCGAAATTTCCCCAAGACACCTGATGAAAGCTGGAGAGTATATCAGCCGAAACGTTGTGTTAACACCAAACAAGATGAGGACAAATAACCGTCAAATATAAATGATGTAAGTAATGTACATAATTTCTCATCTCTTAAATAGAGAAATGTGGAATCCTCAATTACTTGTCGACCACTACATGCACATAGATGTGAGCGTGTGCTATATATATATATATATATATATATATATATATATATATATATATATATATATATATATATAAATTAAAGCAGTCGTAAAATAAAATACGACTCGTCGGTTGTTTGGAAACGTTCAAAACACATCTAGGGCGAAATCCCTTCAGTCTGATATTTAAATTTCTATCCATCGACATTTAAATCTCTTCTGGACGAAACTGTAGAATTGGTCAGGCGATATATTATTGTATAGGTAAATGGTTTGGAAATAATCTTGCACGCATATAAATCTTTAATCTTTGGCAAAGAATGAACATCGATAAAAACAAAATCAGAGTATACAGACCAAGTTGATATTAGTATACGTTGAGTGAAGAAGACACGTGGCTTAGTGGTTAGCGTATTCGGTTCGCGATCGTTAGCTCGATTCCCGACTGCGTGTTTTGTCTCTTGAGCAAGTGACTTTATTTCACGTTGAGTTGTACTTGTAATTCGAAGGGGGCCAGCATTTTTTACATTCTGTGTTACGCTGAATATCCCCGAGCACTACGTTAAGGGTACACGTGTCTGCGGAGCGCTCAGCCACTTTCACGTTAATTTCACGAGCAAGCTGTTCCGTTGGTCGGATCAACTGGAACTCGCGTCGTCGTAATCGACCGACTGCCAGTTTATAGGCTGATGTAATAAGGCGAAGAGATGCAGTCTGGTTGGTCCAAAAATACTGGACGTGTTAACCTTTTGCCTCTGCCGTGTATCCCATCTGATACGCAGAACATATTTCCCTGGTGCCCATGCATCGAATGCGATACACATTTCCAATCATTTTCAACCATCAGAGTAACTCGGAGCTTATGAAAGGAAAGTTTTATATCACTCAGAACGTATGAAACAAAGATAAACTAAAAGTCTGAAAACAAACACGGGCATTCAGGACAACTTATGAAAATGCCTTCAACAAGTAAAATGCTTAATTTGCTGACTCCGACGTCGGCTTCTACCGAGATGACAGGTTATTGGGGTTACATACGACGGTCGCACACAAATACTTTTAGGAAAAGTTCATTAGAACTTTTAATACTTTAGAATTAAAAATAAGTAGAAGCAACAAGTTTAGCTTTGATGATTGCTTTAATGTCCCATTTAGTTTACAATTAGACACACTCAAAGTTGTTATAGACCCGGGTATGTGGTTAAGAAGTTCGCTTGCAAGCACGTGGTTCCGGGTTCGGCCCCACTTCGCGCCCCGCTCCTGGACAAGTGTTTTCAACCATAGCTGCGAGTTGACAAATACCAAATACCCTGTGAGTGAATTTGGTAGACGGAAACTGCGTGAAAACCTGTCTCTCACACACACACACACACACACACACACACACACACACACACACACACACATATCGCTTAGGAATTGTGAGACAAATAACCCAATGTAGATCTCAATATGTGTATGTTTCAGAACGAAGTATTAGTGAAGTACAAAGCGGCAATAAAGAGAGATGACAAAGGTGTACGTCCAACTTTTGGACATACACGTTTCTTATATACATCTGTATTGAATTTTCTCATTGTTGATGCCGTTCCCTATATAGGAACAAATGTAATACTTTCCCAAATAAATTGCACTTGTTATTCGAGGCTCCGATGAAGCTATGAGGTGTTATTCAGGCACTCAACTATGAGCCCACTGCATCTTACAGCAGAAACAGCGGTAAGCTAACGAAGTTCATAAGATAATCATTTTTTCCTTTGCCATTTCTCTTTCTTAATGATTTAACTAACTGCAGCTTCAAAGGAACGATTTCTTGCATTCAACTCACAGCCTTCACGGTCCAGTAACAGGCACTGAACAATTATCTGCTTCACACCCCCATTTTCTTTTAGCGTTAAGACAAAAATAGGTAAGCAATTCCTGGTCGCAATAGACTTCCTAGTAAATCATCGATATAAAAAGACACTCAATAGAAACTACATTAAAATTAACTACAGCTGATCTGCAAATATAAATACTTTTACCATTAGCAAATCAGTTACACGCGCTGCTACAAGTTGTTCGCGTAGGAAAGCTGAAAGATATACTCTTATTCTTAAACGGTGGATATCATCGACTGATGTTTCATCAGAGAACAGCGGATATCGCCAATTTGAAAATTTTTATTTACTGTTATACATTTTAAAAAGATGAAAAAGAAAAGAAACAAATGGAGATAAATGGGGGTGGGCAAAGCAGCCGAAGACGGAGTGGAAGGAGAGATGGGCCATATATCCCAGAACAAGTTGGGTGTTCAGCCGTGATGGCGTTGCTACGGAGATTGGCCAGCAACACTCGCTGCAGTGCCCACCCCACCTAGCGGTGCATATTTCTCCGACGGGCCGCCGCTATCGCTATCTATTGACATCCGGGCGTCTACTTCGTCAATTACGTTTAAGCGTAAGCGGCCCTTATCGATAGGAGGAATCAAGTTGCAAATGAAAGATTTATACAGCGATGAAGAATGTTTTTTTTTTACTTTCTTTCATCATCAGGTGATGTATTAGGTTGTTCCGAAAATAATGGCCGATTTCAGAAACATAATTTTATTCTGGAAAAAGTAACACTAGAAATATTTTAATTAGTCAGAGTATAAGCCGTGAACATCTCTGCATCTCTGCCCTCAATCAACGAGATTATTTATGCCTCATTGATAAAAACTTACTGGCTTTGATGTTAAGAAATCTTTGAAAGCTGATTCCACCTCTGGTTTGGACCTGAAAGTTTTATCACTTAAAAATGTGTTTAAATACTTTAAAAAATGGTAGTCAGTGGGTGAAAGATCAGGAGAATATGGTGGATGTGGTAAAGTCTCATATGCCAAGTCTCTGAGTTTCTACAGCATCATTCTTGTGGCTTTGCATTATCATGGAGCAGAATAGGGCCATGCCAATTCACCAATGCAGGTCTCATTTTTTGAAAGTGAGCATGCATTTCAGTGAGTTGATTGCAGGAAACCTCTGATTGGCTTCCAGAAAGTTGTAATGGACAACACCAATTGCAGACCACCAGACAATCACCATAATCTTTTGCAAATGCAACTTTGACTTTGGGAAATGTTTGGGGGACTCATCATGATCAAGCCATTGACCTGATCGTTTACGGTTATCATTAAGGATCCACTTTTTGTCACAAGTGACTATTCGGTCAAGAAAAGGATCATTGGTGTTTTGCAGAAAGAGCATCGAGCACACTTCAAAATGCCAAACTTTTTGATTTTCATTGAGCTCATGCGGTTCCCATTTATCGAGTTTTCTCACCTTAACAATCTTCTGCAGATTGCGTGAGACTGTTGCAATACCAATACCAAGTGCCTGAGACATTCTTCTGACACTTTGATGTGAGTTTTGTTCAACAATTGCTTTCAATTGTTCATTGTAAAGACTGCATGACCGCCCTCTACCTTCTTCATCTTCAAGGCTCTCATCACCACTACGGAATTTCTGAAACCACCTTCGTAGTGTGCAATCAATTGCTCTGTTGATACTGTGCCCAAGCTTAAACTTATGCTAGAAAAGTAAGCGAAGGTCCTTTTTTGCCATGTTCATAATTAAGGGCGCCTACACTTCAAGAATATTTTCTATCTGAAATAAGTAGAAAATTATTAAAGAGCAAACATCAATTATTAAGTTTGTTGAAATTCATCTAAAATATAATTAAAATACTATGATAAAATTGCGTTTCAAAACACAACACTTAGAACGGCCATTATTTTCGGAACGACCAAATAGATGATGATGATGAAGATGATGTTGATGAGGATGATGTTCTAGACAGAGGAAAGTGATGCTTCAACTACGTCTGGATGAAAAAAGTGCACTAATTTTCCACAATTTGCCCATCCGCTTGTCACAATAATGAAGGAATCTTTGGATGGAAAGGAAAGTGAATATTACGACATTTTCCAACAACGAGATTGTAAGTCTTATTTTGCAAGAGATTAACAATTATTATAATTTTTATATTTATTTGAAGTGAAAATAAGTATAAAATTAAGAAATATCTTAATTTTTTTTTGCTTGTTTGGCAAAAATTAATGCATCATTTTCCCGCAGTTTAGCTGTTAAAACAGGAATGCATGTCTGAGTCAGTCGTATGTGAAACTGAAATTACTTCGACCATGCCACAATGAGCATCCGAAAGGAAAAATTACTAAAGTGTGTTTGTGGGTGGGTTTAAGCAAAGAATTTTCAACAACAATCCTTCAAATACGCTGAAGCGTATTGCCACTACATTGGCCAACCATATTTGGAACCTGAAGGAGCTGAATGCAGTTTACAGTATCAAGTAAGATATATTTGAAAGATGTAGGCCATATCTTTAATCTTTGACTGAAACAATTCAGTCATTAGACCACTGCCATGCTGGGGCAACGCCTTTAAGAAATTTTCATTCGTATATTTCGACCACAGTACTTTTTTGAAAGCTTGGTACTTATTCTATCGGTCACTTTTACCAAACCGCTAGGTTACGGGGATGTAAGCACACCAACACTGATTGTCAGACGGCGGTGGGTGACAAACAGATGCACACACACACACAATTATATATACGACGGGCTTCTTTCAGTTTCCGTCTACCAAATCCCCACACAAGGTTTTCGTCGGCCTAAGGCTGCAGTAGAAGACACTAGCCCAAGGTGCCACGACGCGGGATTAGGCCAGGAATCATAAGGTTGGGAAACAAACTTCGTTACACACAACCACGTCTGCGCCTATATTTACAAACGGAGACAAGGTATACCATATTTGTACAACAGAGAAAACACACTTATTGTTAATGACGTAAATGCCAGAGCGACCGTTAACAATAAGAATAAACTGATTTCAAATTTTGACACAAGACCAGCAATTTCGGGGGAGGGGGTAAGTCGTATACATCAACGCCAGTGCTCAACTGGTACTTACTTTATCGACCCCGAAAGGATGAAAGGCAAAATCGACCACGGTGGAATTTGAACTCAGAACGTAGCGACATCGCTAAGCATTTCACCCGGCGCGCTAACGTTTCTTATTTCTTTATTGCCCACAAGGGGTTAAACATAGAGGGGACAAACAAGGATAGACAAAGGGATTAAGTCGACTACATCGACCCCAGTGCGTAGCTGGTACTTAATTTATCGATCCCGAAAGGATGATAGGCAAAGTCGACCATGGTGGAATTTGAACTCAGAACGTAACCGCAGACGAAATACCGCTAAGCATTTCGCCCGGCGCGCTAACGTTTTTGCCAGCTCGCCGCCTTCGCCGTATTAATAATAAGAATGAATTAACTACAAAATAAGATGAGTGAAAGCATCCAATAAGTTCTGATGTTCCTTGTTGAAGTTATACATCGACAGAACTTTCATGACATATTATGGCCGTGAGAGTGCAACATTTTTAACCACCAAACAACGAGCCTTCACTAGGAGCTTGTGATAAGAATATAATGTTGAAAAAATATCATATCAATACGAATATGATATAAGCACCCCACCCCAAACAGGCCGGCTTTGTGCCAAGATTTGAAACCAACATGAATATGATATAAGGCAACGAGCTGGCAGAATCGTTAGCGCGCCGGGCGAAATTCTTCACGGCATTTCGTTTGTTTTTACATTCTGTGTTCAAATTCCGACGAGGTCGACTTTGCTTTTATCCTTTTGGGGTCGATAAAATAAGTACCAGTTGAACACTGGGGCCGATGTAATCGACTTTGCCACTCCCCCAAACCTGCTCACCTTGAGACAAAGTTTGGATGTATCGAAATCCTTATAGCAAAATTGGAATTTCACGTCGCATCGACAAAGAAGGGCCCGGAAGGACACAGCTACAGAGAGTTTTTATTTCGATGCGTTGCCATGTCGTCTCATGCGGCAATACTGGGCGATCGGAGAATTAAAGATCCTGTTGCAGGTGTTGCAGTAGCGCTCTCCGTCATCTGGGGGTAGATTAGATTCAGCTTTACTCTGGTCTCTTTTCTCCGTCAGCAAGCTGACCCTGACTGCCTTAAAGTCAGACATGGCTTGAGAGTAATTGTGGAGTGCTCAGCCACTTGCACGTTAATTTCATGAGCAGGCTGTTCCGTTGCTCGGATCAATTGGAATGTTCTTCGTCGTAACCGACGGAATGTCAGTCACATATACACACTCACACATATCTATGTGTATACTTGTCTTTACGTTTAATCTCTCATCGCTTGACAACCGGTGTCGGTTTGTTCATGTCACGGTACGCTACCGAGAAACAGACACATATGATAAATAACAGAGGTTGTTTATCTTTTATCTTTTACTTGTTTCAGTCATTAGACTGCAGCCATGCTGGGGCACTGCCTTGGTGAATTGTAGACAAGCAAATCAACTCCAATCTTTATTGAAAATAAAGGAGTAAAATAAACACAAGGCAATATTTCGGCCATAAATTCCCTTTAACAAGAATAGACGAGAGCAGCGTGTTTATACGCAGATAGTTGAGGATAAATTAGGGGTTGTAATATATGCCAATTTGGCGCCTTGCAACCTTTGTTTCGATGTCGTTCACCGAACCTCTTACTTACCCGGGACGATTAAGAGAGAGAGAAAAGCACTCTATCAGAATTTGATCGATCGAACCACAGGTTTGTATAGCAAGGTCCTTAACCACTCAGCCACACATACACACGCACGTTGGATGAATAGAAAAAGAAATATTGTACAAAACAAGACTATATTGTCTAAGTAATATATGAATACAGTAAGAATGAATGCATTATCCTTCGAGTGTGATAAGAATTTAATAACAATATAATAAGCCCCAAAGAATTGCCGAAGTGTATACTAAAAATTATTAATAAACACAAACACAAACAACGAATTAGGTGAAATTGTATTTAATTATTTTACACCGTTGTTTATTTTTATACACGTAATTTGTGTTGTCTTCTAAATTCTTTATTTGCTGTCTTATTTTGTTTTTCCTAATGTTTTTCATTTAAAAAATCTCTTTCGACTTTTTGTTGCTAATAAGGTAAAAAAAAGAAGAATATCTTTGTATGTATGCGTATATGTATTTATTATTTATTATGTTATGCATATATATATATATATATATATATATATATATATATATATATATATATATATATATGTATATATATATATATATATATATATATATATATATATATATATATATATATATATATATATGTATGTATATATATATGTATTGTATATTGTTTTACATATATATATATTTATATATAACATAATATATATTTATACATATATTGTGACACATATATATATATTTATATATGTATAAATATATATTATGGTTTATATATATACATACACAGACACAGACACACACACATATACACGTAGACAAAGAAATGGTAAAATATGACATGCTATTATTATTATTATTATTATTATTATTATTATTATTATTATTATTATGCTATTGCTATTAAAACCAGTTTTTATTAAAACCAGAAAATATTTTCTTGCTTTAATCGCTTCTTTTATTCTGGTGTTGTTTTTCGGTTGGAGTTTGTTTTATCTCAACAGGATTATAGTAATGACATTAATAATAATAATAATAATAATAATAATAATAATAATAGTGCATTATCAATAGTAATAATGATAATAATAATGATAATAATAATGATAATAATAATAATAAAGCAGTAAGATAAAGAAGAAAGTGGATAATAATAATAATAATAATAATAATAATAATAATAATAATAATAATAAGTAGAAGAAGAAGAAGAAGAAGAAGAAGAAGAAGAAGAAGAAGAAGAAGAACAACAACAACAACAACAACAACAAAGACAACAACAGATGTTTGACAATATCAATTAACGGGTAAACAAAACAGGTTGGAAGGCGGAGGGGAGGAGAAGGCGGGGAGGAGAAAGTGGAGGGGTGAAGAAGGAGGCGTGAAGAAGGAGGAGAGGAGGAGAAGGAGGAGAGGAGGAGAAGGAGGGGAGGAGAAGAAGGAGAAGGAAGGGAGAAGGAAGGGAGAAGGAAGAGAAAGAGGGAAAGGAGGAGGAGGAGGGAAAGATAAGGAGAAGGAGGAACAGCAGAAGGAGGACGAGGAGGATGATAGATACGAAGAAATCGGACGGTAAAGAGAGAGAATGAGAGAATGAGAGAACGAGAGAATGAAGAAGACGCAATGTTACAGAAAAAACAAAAAAAAACAAATAAAAGATAGAAAAACATCCAAAAATTATCCAAATATAAAAATAGAGTTCTCTGCGAATTAACAAGGATGTCACTGATTCCTTCCTCTTCGTCGTCCTCCTCATTTCTTCCTCCTCCTCCTCCTCCTCCTCCCCCCCTCCTCCTCCTCCTCCTCCTCCTCCTCCTCCTCATCATCATCATCATCACCATGAGTGTTATCTAACCCAAAGTTTCTTAACGGGGCCATATGGAACTCGAGGAGGCGTTTTGGAGTAAAGGAGCGCTGACGGCAGGGGGGGGGGCGTTATGGGATTTGGGGGCGATAGGGGGCGGGCACTCGAAGATCCTCGACTTTGGTAAGTTTAATTTGAAATTAACGAGTAGTAGCCATATTTTCACATCTCTGCGCCAGCCAGGTAAAAAAAAAACCATGCCGTTTTGTTTCAAATTTTAAAAAAATTTAAAAAACACTTCTTCCACTTTGACGGCACCAACCAAATTCCTGGTACTATGTGTAAACTGGTGTCGCTAAAGTGAAACCCCCAAAGCAAAACCAAAAACTAAAAGCAGATGAATAGTGACAGACGTCTAAAAGAAAAAAAAGCAATGAATAAAAGCAAAAACCTGAATGTGTGTGTGTGTGTGTGTGGGGGCAAATATATAAAGAATGGTGGTCAGAATTTTAGATGAAACTAGCTTTTGGGAGTGGCTGATAGGTGTGTGTATGTGTTTGTGTATGTGTTTGTGTATGTGTTTGTGTATATGGGTTTGCTTACCAACCACATGGTTCTCGGTTCAGTCCCACTGCGTGGCACATTGGGCAAGTGTCTTCTACTATAGCCTCGGGCCGACCAAAGCCTTGTGAGTGGATTTGGTAGACGGAAACTGAAAGAAGCCCGTCGTATATATGTATATATATATATATATATATATATATATATATATATATATATACGTGTGTGGGTGTTTGTGTGTGTGGGTGGGTGTGTGTGTGTGTGTGTGTGTGTGTGTGTGTGTGTGTGTGTGTGTGTGTGTGTCTGTGTTTGTCCTCCTAGCAATGCTTGACAACCGATGCTGGTGTGTTTATGTCCCCGTCACTTAGCGGTTCGGCAAAAAGTGACCGATAGAATAAGTACTAGGCTTACAAAGAATAAGTCCCGGGGTCGATTTGCTCGACTAAAGGCGGTGCTCCAGCATGGCCGCAGTCAAATGACTGAAACAAGTAAAAGAGTAAAAGAGAGTAAGAGATATGATTGCGTGTATTGCCGTTTTGAATTCCTTTCTGCGATTGAACTTAAATTGACCCCTTGCTATTAAAGATCCAACCACACACACGTCTGTTTTAGGTTTTGTACCCATTTGAACTGCGGCCATACACCAGATAACGTGGTAAGTCTTATGTTCCGAAATTTAAATTTTGAATTTGTTTTAATTATAAAATTACATCTCCGCTAAAAACACATCTTTTGGCTTTGGAAAGCAGAATTTTTTCGTTCTCTTTCTACATTTTTTGTTAAGTTAGAATTTCTATGTTTTGGTCAGGATTTTCCAATTTTCTTTTTTCTTTTATCAAGCAATGGACAGAAGCATTAAAAAATTCGAACAAAATGTAAACATTTTTTCCTTTCCCTTAATACTAACAAGAGCCTAGTATGAGGGAGATTTGGTTGTTATTTCTTGTAAATTGAACAACCATACAGAGAGTACCTCATTGCCTCATTTGTTGATGTGTATAAGTAAACAAAAACAAAAAGAAAACAGACACTAGCAAACACACGCACACACACACACACACACACACACACACACACACACACACACACACACAATATATGAATGGATGTATACATAATTTATAGCTTGGCCTAGTCTTCAGTTTTTGTCAAAGTGTCCGAAAATATTATATGAATGTATGTATACATAATTTATGTAGGAGTTAGTCCGTTTCACTCACAAAATCTGCATTTTTAAAAGAAAGTAAAAAATTTGAAAATTGTTCCCTTACGTGTTATTCGAGTTGGATGCTAAAGTATAAATTTCACCGGGTACAACCTTAAAGTTGACACCACTAAGTTGACGCCGCTACAACGCAGAAAATTTCCATCTCATTATTGGCTAAAAATAGGCAGTTTTTTCGATTGTTAAATGTCTGTAACTTCTACTTCAAATTTTTTCTCCAGGAGTTCATGGCTTCACAGAAATAAACGTGGAAAACTGCATCAATATAACCGATTTTCAGATTTTCTTTACTTCCTTTTAAAAATGCAGATTTTGCGAATGAAACAAAATAGACCGCAAAATATAACGTATAAGTTGTCATATGTTGCTATAGTAACTAGCTGTTAATGCTTCGCTGTCTGTTGATTGGCTAAAATTACACAAATTTTTCAACTTTAATTCCAAACAACATCAGATTCTTTAATTTAAGTAATTAGTTGAGTGTAATCAAAATTCCGAACTCCGTCCATTGCCCAAGTTTGAAAACAATCTGATTAAAATTAAAGGGGGCTGATTTTGTGACTCTAACTAACTAGACCCCTATTTTGCCTCGCTGTGCTGAATCTTCTCGTCTACACGCGGTCTCTCTGTACATGTTTCGATTTTGCTAACGTACATTACCTCTGCTTATATCATTTAGAATTTTATTTTAGGTATTTTTCGTGAATTTTCGTGAATTTTCGTACTAGTCTAAATATATTTCATGGAGTTTTCTGTGTTTTTATACATTTTTCACCTTTCGTGAAGTTTTTCTGTGTTTGTTTAGTTTTTGCTTGTTGATAAAAGCCTAGAATGGCCACATCCAAGTCGTTTAACTGTACCAGCCTGGAGGAGATATTGAAAACAGAGGTAGATGCTGCATATTATTTCAAAGAGAAGGGTGTTATCTCTAAAAAAAGAGTATAGTAAATCTAGGCATCATACGACAAAGAAAGTGGCTCGTGGGGATTTGTACTGGCGATGCACTCGCAATGGATGTAATGAACGTTCATTAGTAAGAACAGGAAGGAAAAAAAAAACAGAAATACCTCGAATTTTTCGCGAGTATTCAGCGTATCTGACCGCCAAACCCGCTGCAAGCCACTTTTTTACGGAAAATAAAGAGGGGAAAGGTGGTGGGGGACCTCGAAGTTTCCCGGAATCCAGAAAAGAAAGATTTGGCTGCTATTTCTGACACGCCCTGCTACCACGTAACAGCTATTTGCCATAAAGGACCCACCGTTATCGCAAATAGCTGCTAATGCGGATGTACTTGTAAAAATTTACCCAAACAGATACAAACAAATACATTAATATAACAAAAAAAATATTTTAAATATAAAATAAAAACGTGACTTTATAAGGTATTTATCTTTATTTAGAAACCTACAATGAACAGATCACACAGGGGACAACCTTACACAACCTTAAAGTTGACACTTCGTTACAACGAAAGTTTATTATTGGCTAAAAATAGACAGTTTTTCGGTTTTTAAACGTCTAACTTTTTCGTCAAATTTTTTCTCAATAAATTTTTTGGTTCAGATGAATAAGAAATGAATGTTTAACATGACAAATTTTCAGATTTTTTACTTCATTTTAGGAGGGGGCTGATTTTGTAATTCGAACTAGTACAGGGAATACCATCCTCCACAATTCGCTACTCATATGAAGCACATACGTATTTCAACAATTTCTATCAAATACACTCTCTTTCTTGAGTATAACTTATATGTCAGATTGTTGCGCCGTTTTGATTAAAGAGATTGGAAAGGTTTGTATTATGGCACAGCTGTAGTTTAATTTTAAGCTATTTCTCTTGAATAATTTCTTGTAAAGGCAGTCGACAGAAAAATACTGGTTAGTTAAGGATAACAAATGTTTGCAATATTTGATTAAACATTTCCTGAAAAATGTGGATTAAAGAAGATGATGTAATGACGTCTGCATTTTTAAGAGGGTGGCAAGGGAATCATCATCATCAACCCCAGGATATTAGTGTCTTGAGTCCTAGGGCACAGAGGGCTGGCTACCCGTTTTCCATAATATATAACAGACTAAGATCACAACGTTGCCCCTGAACAGGGCGCCAGCCCGTTGCAGAGTTACTCACTTACAGCTGAGCAGACTGAAGGAACAATGTGAAACAAGCGTTTTGCGCAATAATACAACACCCCACCCAGTCCGGGTATCGAAACTACGATCTTACGATCACGAGTGCAACATCGTAACCACTAGACCACATACTATCACTTGACAAGGAACTGGTGTATATCTAATGTAATCTTTATGACCGTTAGCTTCTAGTGCATTGTTGCGGTAGGGGATCGAAGGTTTCTTTATTAATTAGCAGATTGCAGATTCAGCTTTCGATGTTTTTATTTGGTTGAAGTTGACTGAAGTTGGGTGAGTGGTTAAAACTTCGTATTTATGTATGTAACTTTGTCTTCCTGTTTATTACGTGGTTTGTGTCTGTTTGTGGTTATGTTGATTGTGATTAATTAAGAAATTAATTGCTCAAAGTAGTGGGTAATACATAATCGATAAATAGGTGAAATTTTTAGGGTATTGATTAATTCTTTTCTAAATTTATATGTTCTTTAGCGTGATGTGATAACGCCACCCTGTCGTTTATATCAATAGAAATGAATTTAGTTTTGAGCGTATTAAAGGTATACAGACCGACAAGATCACATTTCTGCACTGCTGGACGAACCTGCTACTGTCAAACGAACCGCTAGAGTCGTTTCTTTTTTTAAATACTGACAGAATTTTTGTCGAAAAACAGTGGTTTTCTAGCATGCCTGGTGATTCCAATATCAATATCATTTACAGCGTTATCTGCCAAGTCAACCTTTAGAGAACTGGTGTCAAATTGTATCGAGATAAAAATAAACTTGACAATATCAAATAAAGAGTATTTACATTCGCTTTTATTGTCGATGTTTTTAAACCAGCAAATAGCAATGTTGGTTTTGTTCCATTGATAGCTATTAGTTGTTTTCCTAAAGCTATCATTAATGTTATATCTTTACTGATTTCACTTTTATCGAGCTTAATTAATCTGTAATTAAGTTTAGAGGCGAATTTCTTCTTATGGTCTTGAAGAGAGATATATGCTTTACGTTTACCTACTCACTCTAATCTATTATTTAACTTGTGTTTGCGGGCTGTAACTTTTGGCACGTTATTGTTATCGCTATGTATGTATTGTTACTGATTTCACTTTTATCAAGGCTAATAAATCTGTACTTAGGTTTAGAGGCGAGATTCTCTTTATGGTCTTTAAGAGTAATATACGTTTCACATTTAACTACACACTCTAATCTATTATTTAACTTAGATTTGTGAGCTACAATTTTTGCCACGTTATTGTTAACGGCGAATGTGTTAAATTTGTTTAAAGTTCTGGGTAACATCACTTAAAATTTGATTATAGGTTTCCGTTTCTAGAACATAAACATTCTTCATTTTATCTGAGAAAATAAATTTATTGTAATTCTTAGTATTATTCTTATCAGATTTCAGTTTGATTTGGAAGACGTTAGTATACTTACGAGATTTAATGCTACCGGTCTTATCTAAAAGATCAGATTAACAAGGTTCAAAGCCTTTTATCCAAGGTGGGTATTATGTTTTTTTTTTTATACTACATTTGCAGAGAAATAAGTTGGTAAGTCACTGATCTAATCACTGAAAAAAAAAAATCTTTTATCTGATCCGCTTGATGATGTCAACATTATGGAAGACAATTGAAGGGTTTTAGATCGTAGACTCTGTAGGTTCAAGAGCTGCGACCTAAAAAAATTAAAGGATGAGGCGAGGCGTTTCTGTAACACATCGAAGACAGATTAAGTCTAGAATATTTAAAATTAAGTCTTCCGTTTTGGAGGAAGTAAGTGAACAAGGTACCGGGCAGATGTTTTAATGAATGCTTCGAATTTTCACTGGAAAAAACTCTTTCGCTTAGACATGCGCATAAAGAAATACACCCACACAAATGCTTGTCAGATAGGCACATCTAGAAAATTCCATCCAAACCGCAAAACGGATTTTTGGAAATTCGAGGATTAAAGATTCATTACTTATGAAACACTTAAATTCCACCGTTTACAACAGACAAACATCGCAAGACACCAAACTGGCATATATCACAGCTCCTTTTTTATCCTCAACTCTCTGTGTATAAATACACTGATTCTCGTTAAAGGAATTTTATAGACGAAATGTTTTTCGTTTTGTGTTTGTTTTCAACTTCCATTATAGTCAAATCACTTTCAATCACAATGTTTCAAATCCACATAACGTCGCGGCTTCGATTTTTGGACCGGGTGAAAAGTTGTATCCTTGGACAAGGCACATCATTTCGCCTTGCTCCAATCGACTCAGCTGAAAATCTTTTCCACTTTTCTACTCTAAGCACAAGGCCCGAAAATTTTTGGGGAGGGGGCCAGTCGATACGATCGACCCCAGTTCGCAACTGGTGCTTAATTTATCGACCCCGAAAGGATGAAAGGCAAAGTCAACCTCGGCGGAATTTGAACTCAGAATGTAAAGATGGACGAAATACCGCTGAGCATTTCGCCCGGAGTGCTAACGTTTCGGCCCGCTCACTGCCTTTCAACTCAGCCTAGTGCTGGTGCAGCCATCTCCCTCTCTCTCTCTCTCTCTCTCTCTCTCTCTCTCTCTCTTTTGTTTTCTCTCTCTCTTTTGTTTTCCCTCTCTCTTTTGTTTTCCCTCTCTCTTTTGTTTTCTCTCTCTCTTTTGTTTTCCCTCTCTCTTTTGTTTTCTCTCTCTCTTTTGTTTTCTCTCTCTCTCCATTTGTCTCTCTTTTTCTCTTTCTCTGTCACACCTTCGATGTTCGACTTGTTCAAAGATGGAAGGTTCTGTGAAGGTGTTTCTATCTGCTCGTGACTACTCACACAGCAAAAGCAATTAGCAAAAGCATGGTCCATATACTAGCAGTTCATACTCGCTTGTGAGTGATAGCTGAGCAATTATTTTGCAATTAGTAAAATCACTACCTAAGACAAGCGTGAGACGTTTTGGCATAAACGTTTTGGCGCCGCTTATGGCGTCGCTGATTCAATGCTCATTTATTTGACATCAGACGTTTTAATGTTTCTCTTGTAGCTTCCCTACCTCATCTCTTTGTCTCCCCCTCTCTCTCCCCCATCTCTCCCCTCTTTCTCTCCCCCTCTCTCTCCATTTATGCGTGTGAGCATATTTCTGTTTATGTGTATGAGGAGAAGACAAGACTTTATGTCAATCGTGATCAATTAATAAATTGTAATGTCTTGCCCTCTCTCTCTCTTTTTTTGTATCTTTATATGTAAATTTCTGTGCGCACATGCGTGTTTGCATCCAATGCCAAAAATCACTGTGGCCAAAAAAAGATGGATGCCCAGTCAGCCGTATTTAATCGTCAATGTTCAAGCAGTTTTGTCCAATCGTCGTGCCGTTCTGACTTATATCATCGTAAAATTACTATAACTGCATATAGTAAGGTCAGATAATCCATGAATATCGACTATGATATACATATGGCAGGTTTAATTTAATGCTGTTTCAATAAAGTTCAACGAGTGTTTCTTAATTAAAAATTAATATATTAGGTTATAGTTAAGTATTTACTCTTGTAGGATTTGTGCAATGCTCCGTGTTATACAGAATATAAGGTTTTAAGAGGATTTAGGTCTCTAAGTTGAGGTACATCATACACACAGAAGACTATACATAGAATTTTAAAATGATTAAATAATCAAAATTCGTTCTTTGATCTTGACCAGATTTCATTGATAGTCATTGAATATAATATTTCTTCTTGCAAAAAGTTATATAACTATCCACACGCTTTGTTCATTCCAGTAAATATATTAGTTCTTACTCAACCACTCAACTAGAAGAAAATATCTTTGTAAAAGAAAAAAAAAGAGAAAAAAAGAAACAAACAAGCAAGAACTCTACAGGTGCTTTGAACATAATCTTTCTCGAACAGGAAGCTCAGTTCCTTATTCACAACGTCACTTCTCTATCAATTTCTTTGTCATTCTATTCCCATGCAATTCCCTCTTCTCGTTTTGTCTTACCCGCGAATATTAAAGACGTAATATTATTTCTTCTGAGGATATTTCAGAAACAGTGAGTGTGTTGGTTTATTCGCAGCTTGAAAGAATGTCTGCTGAGGTTTATCTTTTGTATTTATAGTATTCTACCAAAGTAGGAAGGGCAGAGTATTTTTTCGATTACTGATCACAAATTGAAAGCAATGTCGAATAGACGCCCACAACAGGTTTTTCTTGTTTTTTTTTTTTACAAAGCTTGTTTTGGATTCAGATATTTGAAGAAGGAAAATTATGATGGTGCCCAAAACGCAACAGCTTCTCAAGTTTTTAACTGTCCCAATAATTCTTTTTAACATTTTCCCAGTATTTTCCTTGGTACCGGCAAAAGGGAAGGGATCCCATGTTTCAAAACACGAAGATTACGGTTCTGTACAAGATTTTGCTTTCAAAATTTGCATGTCATTGCTTACAATAATTTTCCCACTTTCAATTTTGTAACCAGAACATAAACCGAACATCACAAAATTTCCATTTCTACCTCTTTCTCTCTCTTCCCTTTTCTTTCTTTATTCCCTTCTTTTTACTCTCTTTCTCTTTCTCATTCTTTCTTTTGTTTTCTTTCTTTCTTTCTCTATATACACACACACACACACACACACACACACACACACACACACACACACACACACACACACACACACACACACATATATATATATATATATATATATATATATATACAAAATTAAGAGGAATGACCACCAAAAGTGAACTGCTATATGCTAGAAATAGATGCCAAATCACCTAACCACGAAGAGTGGTTAGGTGATTTGGCATCTATTTCTAGCATATAGGAGTCCACTTTGGTGGTCATTCCTCTTAATTTTGTATGTAACATAATTTTAATCGGATTATTTTAAATATGCTAGGTCACTGGTTTTAATTATTAAATTTATATATATATATATATATATATATATATATATATATATATATATATATATATATATATATATATTTATATAGAATAATGATAAATGGAGCAAAACGCATATAATCAGTAAGTTCCTTTAATTCCTACATATGTTTCAAAAATTATATGCACTCTATATATGTATATTCCAGATGCTGGAATATACATATAATTTTATCCCTGACGATAAAATTACATGTATATTCCAGCATTTCTTACTTCTTTGGAGCAGACTGCATATAATTTTTGAAACATATGTAGGAATTAATGGAACTTATTGATTATATGCGTTTTGCTCCATTTATTATTATTCTTTATATCAACTCAAAACACATAACTTTAACATGGAATCTCTACCCCTTAACCGGGTATAATATCCCAGTTTTTGTGTGATTTTTGCTACCCTGGTAACTATTAACATATTTGCATTATCGAAGTTTTTCAACCAAGATAATATTAATATATACATAAATTAATATATATATATATATATATACACACACACACACACACACACACACACACACACACACACACATATATATATATATATATATATATATATATATATATATATATATATATATATATATATATATATATGTATGTATATATATTGCTCACTTCTCTGGACCCATCTCAGAGTTGTATGGTCGTTACGTTGACGACTGTATTGGCGCCATAAGCCTTAACAGACAACAGCTCAACGATTTTATTTCTCTCGTGAACACTTTTCGCGCAGCCTTGGAACTCACCCACATAATATCTGATACTTCTGTTTACTTTCTGGACACCTCCGTCAAAATACACAATACCCATCTCTCCACCTCTGTCTACTATAAACCTACCGACTCTCACTCCTACCTCTGCTACTCTTTCTCTACTCCAAACACATTAAATCGGCCATACCTTGCTCTCAGTTTCTTCGCCTTCGATGACTTTGCAGCATCGATTCGGATTTCGAATCCCATTGCAAAACGATGCGACAGTTTTTTCTGAATCGAAGGTATCCTCCATCGGTTGTCGACCCTGTACTCCACCGATCCCGAGCCATCAACCGCACGACAGCTCTCCTACCATCTTCCCGCACTTCCACCAACCATATCCTATTCTCTCTCACCTACCACCCGCCCATCCTCCCTTTAAAATACAAACTCACTCAGAACTTTCGCATTCTTCTTTCTGACACAACAGCCACCCTATATTTCCCACATGGCCTCTCCTGTCTTTTAAAAAATATAAGAGTCTTAGAAATCTCCTTGTTAGAAGCTTCACAACTCCCAGCTCTTCACAATAAGGTACCTTTAAATGTTCTCGCCGACGATGTTACACATGACCCTACGTCAACAATATTACCACCATCACGGGGCCCAAGAAGCTATATTACATAATACACCACTTCTGTTGCACTTCGTCGAATCTCATATATTGCATCATATGCAAACTCTGCAGTGCTCTTTACATTGGAGAAACAGGGCGACGCCTTAGGGATCGCTTTCACAAACACATCAGAAACATAATGCTACGTATGCCAGGCCAACCTGTCGCCACCCACTTCAACTCTGTGAATCATTCTATTGCAGATTTATCAGTGTGTGGCATGGCTTTGCACCATGGACCCCCACTTTTCTAGGAAATGAAGGGAACAACGTCTCATATTTGATCTTGGCACTGTCTGTGTCCCCGACAGGTATGAATGAACGTTTTTCCTTTCATCCTTTCATCTCTTAATTCTTTCTTACCATTTTTAATCCTCCTTCCACGCTCACTCTGCAAGATTCCCGTATTTACTTACCTTTACTATATCCAAATCAATGCTGCAAAGTCATCAAAGGCGAAGAAATTGAGAGCAAAATATAGCCGATTTAATGTGTTTGGAGTGAGAGGAAAAGTAGTGGAGGTAGAAGTGAGAGTCAATTCCCTCTTCTCGTTTTGTTTTACTCGTGAATATTAAAGACGTAATATTATTTCTTCTGAGAATATTTCAGAAACAGTGAGTGTGTTGGTTTATTCGCAGCTTGGAAGAATGTCTGTCGAGGATTATCTTTTGTATATATAGTATTCTACCAAAGTAGGAAGGACAGACTCTGAACTGGTGCACGGTGTACCATACGTCAGGTATCGAAGGGATCCCGGAGCAACGTGAGATGGAGCGTTTAGCTCAAGAACACGAAGCACCACACGGACCAAGGACTGAAACAACGATCTCGCAACAGTGAGGCAACATCCTAACCACTAAGCCATACGCCCTCGGCTGAAATTATTTAGAAGTTTGTTTCTTTTGTAATACCACTTCATGTGTGGAGGCGCAATGGCCCAGTGGTTAGGGCAGCGGACTCGCGGTCGTAGGATCGCGGTTTCGATTCCCAGACCGGGCATTATGAGTGTTTATTGAGCGAAAACTTTTAAAGCTCCACGCAGCTCTGGCAAAGGGTGGTGGTGAACCGTGCTGTATTCTTTCACTACAACTTTCTCTCACTTTTTCTTCCTGTTTCTGGTTGTACCTTGTCACACTCTGTGTCACATTGCGTCTCTCCGAAAAATACGTTAAGGTTACAGGTGTCTATGGAGTGCTCAACCACTTGTACGTTAATTTACCGAGCAGGATCAACTGGAAGCCTCGTCGTCGTA
>NC_142953.1:18141773-18146773 GCF_046866305.1 Octopus bimaculoides | reverse complement strand
TCAAAACTTCCGCAAATATTCTTTGTCGACCATCTTGCCAGAGGGAACCCAGTGAGTGTAGGTAATGCCTTTTCTGTCGAAAAAGGGGATCTTCAGGAGCTTCCACATGGACTTGCTTTGCCTGGCCTCTTGTGCCAGCGAAAAAACAGTTAATCCATACAAGTTAATCCATCAGCAGCCTGAAGAATTTCATATGTTGCTGTTACATCTTTGTCCAGTTTAACACGAAAATTGATTGCGTAGCAAGCTTCCAAATTGTCTTCGCGTCCTGACTGCATTCTGAAAACTAGTCAGCTGTAACAAGTAGTGTTTAGTAGGGCGTGTTAAAAGTGTTGTTACAGCTGTCTCCTGTAATCTGGAATAACAAAAGCTGGCAGATCAGCTTCGTAGATGTATAATAATGGTTTGCTGAAAGTACAATAATCTAGGATTATAACCGTCTCTCCTAAAAAAAGTCTCAAAGCTCCTGGAAGGTACCTCTTTTATCTCCATTAATATATTCCTTCAGAGGATTAGCAAAGCATGGTTTATGGTTACATGTGAAGGCATCTCATGAATCGCAAATCGATCAATATAACAAATGTTAACCTGTTTCTTCCTCAAGATAAATGAATTAACAAATAATCGTTTAAGACTCAATCTAAGATATAGCAGTGATGAAATTAGGAGATACACTTCCTTCCGGTCGGTATCCTAGAAAGAATTATTTCTTATGATATTATCAATAACGAATTAAAGATGGTGGATAAATTATTTTATATTACCTCTTCCACTTCCGGTATGCTATAGTTTCTATTGCTCTGTATCGCTGACTTGTCTGGCACGTGACTTGTCGGTGTCGACCGATGAACTGTCACACCGAATATGTCTTCATGGAATCGATTGGCGTCCTAGAACGAAAATGATAAACACACTGTACTTATGTATACGCCATTATCGGTCACTTGCTCTGTCTCTCTCTCCCTTTTCTTTCACTACACGAACACAAACACACACATACAAACACTCACATACACACACACGCACATACATCTATATATCTACATTGTTTTTACGACAAGTCATAATAAAAAGAAATTTATCATTAAACTTATCATTAAACTAAAGAATCACAGTATAATAACTGTATATAATATATATCATAATGATATTTATTCTCCGATTTGAAGCGACAATTTTTAAATATAAACAAATGACCGAAAAATGATGAGCTAAACTCGGGCTGAATCGACTCACAAATCGACGCTTTGATACTAAGCATGTTAAATACACAGACGAACGGAAAATACAGAAGGTCACCAAATCTTCTTCAGTTATCGGCCAGAGCACAATATTCTTGTTCAAGACCAGTACGAATTTACCCTTCTTAAACAAGAATATTATTGACAGTGACTTCGAAGTTTCAGTCTGTGAAGCTATCTTCGGATGTATGTTCCTTTCTGTCGAAGAGCGTAGGCTCGAAACGTAAAAGACTTTCTCACTTCCCGAGTGCTGTTGTTTAGACACCCGTCTTCGGTATATATATATATTAATAGTTATCGCCAAGCCAACATGGCAGTCCCCAAAATAGTACGAATGCTGCCGTTGATTAGCTCCAAGAGACCATCGCCTCTAGCTAGCTATGTGACACACGAACCTGTGTCCATTATAACCTTCGAACAGGGGAGGTTAGCCGTTTCCCCTTGCTGGTCTGGCATCCACAGACTAGTTTCAGGGTGCTGCCCCTTATTAATGTAGAGCATCCGAACCCAGCAGGTGTCGCTACTGACCGTCTGTACGAAGGATTATTTACCTAAATTCAGGGGAATATATCCACTGGTTTTCAAAAATAGTAATGGCCTCTTGGAGCTAACCAACGGCAGCATTTGTCCCTTTATTTGGACTGCCATGTTGGCTTGGCGATAACTATTAATATTCAGTACCGCTGCCGTAGTCTCCTTTAGAGAGACTTAGAAATATTAATATTTCTATATATATAGAAATATATATATTAATAGAAATATTAATATTTCTATATATGCATATTTATATTTATATATATATATGTATGTATATATTTATATATATATATATATATGTATATATATATATGTATATATATATATATATATACATATATATATATATATACATATACATACATACATACATATATACATACATACATACGTACATGCATGCATACATACATACATACATATATATATATATATATATATATATATATATATATATATATATATATATATATATATATATATATATATATATATATATATATATATATGTATATGTATATATATATAAGTATATAAGTATATAATGTGCTTTTCTTGAACAAGAATGTTATTGACAGTGACTTCAAAGTTTCGGTCAGTTGAACCATTGTCAGCCTGGCCGAAACTTCAAATTCACTGTCAATAATATTCTTGTTGAGGGATAATAAGTTTGTACTCTATAAAAGTATAGACTAAACCCATCAATTGCTTTTATTATAGCTGAACATAAAAACAAACAGTAACACAGTACGTGTGTGTATGTGGATATGTGTGTGTGAGTGCGCATAATATATATACATAAATGTACATATATATGTGTGTGTGTGTATTCTTTTCTTTTACTCGTTTATGCGTTTCTGGCCAAAGGCTGTGCCCGTGCTGGGGCACTGTCAGTAAGATCACCTTTTCAACGGCCATTCTTTTGTTATTTGTTTTTGGTGGAGGAGGGAGTTCGAGATTGCTGCTCCCTCTTTTGAGTTTCTTGCCGTGATGCCGTCTGGGGTCTTCGATTACAGCAAGTCGAATTTTTTTCTTGAAAATACTTACCCCTGCATGGAGCACTCCTACTCCATGTAGATCGCTCCGATGTTTTTGCCAGAAGTTTATATATATATATATATATATATATATATATATATATATATATATATATATATATATATCCTTTTCCTATTCCTTGTTTTAGTCATTTGACTGCAGCCTTGCTGGAGCACCTGCTTAAATGGTTTTAGTCGAAGAAATCGACCCCAGGATTTATTCTTTGTAAGCCTAATACTTATTCTATTGGCTTATTTTGCCGAACCGCTGGGTTACGGAGACCTAAACACATCAGCATCGGAGACAAACACAGACACACAGACACACACACACGCACGCACACATGCAAATATATACATTTTCTGTCTACCAAATCCACCCATAAGGCTTTGGTCGGCCCGAGGCTATAGTAGAAGACACTTGCCCAAGGTGCCACTCAGTGGGACTGAACCCGAAAGCATGTGGTCGGGAAGCAAGCTACTTACCACACAGCCACTCCTGCGCCTATACAACCATTTAAAAAACATATTTACATCAATAATGGAACTCAAAATATTTACATCTTTTCCTTTTTTTCAGTCTGTTTCTGTCTCTCTTTCACAAGAGTAAAAGAGAGAGAGAGAGACAGACAAACTGAGAAAAGGAAAGTGTCCCTTGCATTTGAAAACTATGGAAATATTTAAAAAACAAAAAAACATTTCATTTAATTTTTCCACAAATTAATTGTTTTTCATGTTTCACTCTAAGTTGAAAAAGTCACAAAAACTGAAACCGGTACTGAAATGTTCTTCATGATAAAATCATTTGAGCATTTTCTACCTTGTCTTATTTTCCTTATATATACATACAAAATGTATATATATATATATATATATATATATATATATATATATATAAATATATATACGAGAGAGAGAGAGAGAGAGAGAGAGAGAGAGAGAGAGAGAGAAATAGAGAAAGAAAAAGAGAGGGGAGAGAAATTGAAAGTGAGAAGGCAGAAGTAAGGTATAAAATTGACAGAGACGGGCTTTCAAGAAAAATGAACGGAAGACCTTACCCTCAATTTGAGTACATAGTTTTTCGCACATTCTGCTGTCATGTGCGCCTCTTCTCTAAGTATTAATTCAATCGTGTTGGATACATCGGAAGCCATCTGTACGTCTCCACACACGTAGAAATGTCCACCTTCTCGGACAATAGCATCAGAAACCATTTTGGAATTTTTCGCCAACATATGTTGCACGTAAGTCTAGCATAGAGAACAAAAAGAAGGGGAAAAAAGATATAGACGGAAAGAGAACAGAGTGATGAGTAACATAGAAACAAATTGAAACGATTAATTTTTGACTCCATTATATGAATAAATGAAGAACGTGCCTTAGTGTTTAAAGTGTTGCCCTCACGATCGTAACGTCGTGGTTTCGATTCCCGGCTTGGGCTATGCGTTTTATTCCCGAGCAAAACACATATTTTCACGATGTTTTGCTGCATTATGATTTAGTCCATTCAACACTGCGATGGACTGGCGCCCTCTTCAGGGGATATGTTGAGGTCTCGTCACTCAGGCGAGGACTTCTACGACTCGATTGTGATTATATAGTTATGTACGTTGGTGTATTCAAATACTTATAAAAACTGTTGGTGAATATGCAAACACATACAAACACATACGTATGTGTATGTATGTATGTATGTATGTATGTATGTGTGCAGATTTGTAGGTTTTGTTTTGTGTGTCTTCTAACGCATATACTCGCATGTCTAGACCTGCTCATATATACTTAAAAGCTAGACTTCTTGGCAGTTTTTAGATTTTTACAGTTTCGGTGATGGATTGGATCTGTAGTCTTTGAATTAGCTTTCTCCTTTCTGGTTTTAAGAAGCTTAATTTCTCAAGATTAGTATTTAGGCAGTGTGTTACATATTGTTACAATAATTACAGGTATAACCTTGAACTGTATGTATGTATGTCATTATTCAGTTTATTTCAAGATTTATTGCCAATAAAGAAAGAACCGGTTTCTAACCTAGATCCAAGTCACCTTCACTGGAATTTCAACATCAACAACAGGATATTTTTGTATGTATGTATGTGTGTATGTGTGTATGTATGTATGTATGTATGTATGTATGTATGTATGTATGTATGTGTAAATTTGTCTGTTTTATGTATATATTCTTATG
>NC_142953.1:18131773-18136773 GCF_046866305.1 Octopus bimaculoides | reverse complement strand
TGGCGGGTTAGAAATGTCAAAAAACGTTCCACTAATTAGCGTTTAAAACAACGAAAATATTGCACCATTATCGTTCTATTAATTCTCTTTCTTAATTACTGTTTAATTAACTGAAACAAAACGCAGCTTATGCCCGTGATTCAGTGTCGAGAGATAAACATAGTTTAAAATGTTACTTTGAAGTTCTAGTTTCAAATAAGACTTCGCTCAATTTGCATTTCATTCTTCAATATAATATTCGATAAAAAATTTTTGTCGGAATTTAAAATATGGAATTTTTATTTTAGTTGTGTCGCAGGAGCGGGGGAGGGAGGGAGGGAGGTCATTATGACCGCATTATCGTCGACAATGGAACTGTCATCGACAATGGAACTGTCCGCTACTAAAACCTCCTGCTAAGGATCTACTTCATTTTCTCTCTGAAGATGGAACAGTCCGCCATTATATGGACAGCTTATCTTCGTTCATTAGGAAATGAGTATCTATTCTTGAAATTGCTGTAAGAGACTTAACACCTTCTTATTCTCTCTATTGTAAAACTCAGCCATTATGCTTAGATACATAAATGTGATCACCAAAACAGATGCCACTTGTTTGTTCATTCTTTCTTTCTACTTTACATGTACCGCCTCAACGGTTAACCACTTAGAGCCGTTTATTGCTTGTCAGCTACAATACCACTCTTTTTTGTTTTAGTCGCAGTTCAAGTTGGAGTTGTAGGTGGTAGTTCAACTTCACCACTTATTGTATACACCTATTATGTTATGCCATTAGACGCAATTGTACCCGACCTCTCTCTTTCGCTCTCTCTCAGTATATATATATATATATATATATATATATATATATATATATATATGTATGTATATATATATATATATGTATGTATATATATATATGTATGTGTATATATATATATATATGTATATATATGTATGTATATATTATTTACATATATAAATATATATCATATATATATATATATATATATATAAACACAGATACACACACACACATATATATATATATATATATATATATATATATATATATATATATATATATATATATATATATATATATGTAAACACATACACACATATATAAATATATATCGTTAGTAGCCGTGGTAAAGGAGTTGTTTCATGGTTTATAATTCCATTTCTAAAGCAAAATGTTTACGATAATAATAATAATAATAATAATAATAATAATAATAATAATAATAATAATAATAATAATAACAACAACAACAACAATAATAATAATAATAATAATAATAATAATAATAATAATAATAATAATAATAATAATAATAATAATAATAATAATAATAATAATAATAATAATGATAATGATAATGTCAATAAATACACAAAACTTTCGACTGTAGTAACCAACAAAAAGATACTTGAACTATCCGGGTACTAATATAATTTCTAAATGTAACTCCCGACATTGATTCCGTGAAACCACAGTAACTCAAACTGGCAACTGTGAACATATCACCCGATACAGGCTGACAGACCGTCACACAACTAAACAGACTCACACTACACTCGAATTTACATGTGTCTACAGAAACTGTTTACGTACATCCATGATGGCTGTCTGTTTTTGTCTGCTCCTTGTGCAGAGTTTGACCACTTCATTAGATCTATCATGGCGACAACGTTTTGAAAAAACTCCCACATAAAGTGAAGCTGCAAGTACATTGTTAGGTTTCTGCCAACCAATTCAATGATTTTTACTAGGATTCGATGTACAAGAAGTACCTGCGCAGATAAATAATTTCAGTGAGTGTAGCTTGCACTGCACTACCCCCACCTATTGATCCAAAAAGACTTTCACCGCTGTGACATGAGGATTGACAAAACCAGGAACTTCCAAGACTTCAGGTTTTATTTTGGAGATTTCCTTCTCTTAGGTAGATTATCGACCATGGTTAAAGAGCTTCTACCTGCCTATGAGGTAGGTTATCCCGTGCCAGACACCAAACCAACACCCAAACGCTTCGCGGAATGATTTAATATCATTCCGGCGTCCGACGCGAAGCAGCTCACACACACACGTACACACACACACACACACACACACACACACACACACACACACACACACACACACACACACACACACACACACACACATACTCACACCGCACACACACACACACACACACATACTCACACACGCACACACACACACACATTTATATACATGTGCTGGCGTGGCTGTGTGGTAGGAAGCTTGTTCCCTAGTACATGGTTCGGAGTTCAGTCTCACTACAAGGGGCCTTGTGAGCGGAGATGCTAGAAAGAAGCTGAAAGAAGTCCCTCGTATATATATATATATATATACATGTGAGTATGTGTGTCCTCGTGTCTGTGTTGTCCCTCACAGCTGCTTGACAGCCGGTGTTGGGAGTGTTCAGGTTTCCGTATCTTAGCATTTCTGCAAAAGTGACCGATACGATATTTACCAGGCTGAACAAAAGATGACTACTGGGATAGAGTAATTCAAGCCGATATATTGTATATATATGTAAAGGAATTCTTATATATATATATATATATATATATATATATATATATATATATATATATATATAAACTCCTCATATATATATCAGGAGTTTTTGACAGGATGACTCAAACTAATAAGTATGCACTCTTAGTGCTCAAATTGGTATGTCACCAATATGCTTTAATCTATGCTTACCGACTCAAAGAGAAGCCACTTCTAGCCGCTTTAGAAAGGACAATCGCATAATCACATCTTCAACTATATATATGTATATATATATATAGAGAGAGAGAGAGAGAAATAGATAGATAGATAGACAGACAGAGATAGATAAAGAAAAAGTTATCAAATGGTGCAATACAGCAGTATTGCTTCCCAGTAGAACAAAACACCATCAGGTTAAAGTATAATAAGATAGTGGTACAACAATGCACCAATATTTACTGGAAATAGCAGTCGATAATAGCACTGCTCTCGCTCTGTTAACGGCTAGGCTGTTCAGAAGAGTATATATTGGCATTGATGTAGCGACATTTGAGATTTTGTCTAGGTGAATCTAGACAATTTGGAAAGTTCGAAACCTAGGTACTAGATTATCTACAACTGGGTTGTACATTTATTTAATGTTCTTCTTACAGGTAACACGAACGGTTTTATGTTCACCGCCCGCAAACATTTTTGCCAGTATATATATATATACAGTGAAACTTTACTATAGCGTCGTATATTATCGACTGCTATTTCCAGTAAATATTAGTGCATTGTTGTACCATTATCTTATATATATATATATATATATATATATATATATATATATATATATATATATATATATATATATATATATATATATGTACGACGAGCTCCATTCAGTTTCCGTCTACCAAATCCACTCACAGGTCTTTGTTCGGCCCGACGCTAGTAGAAGACATTTGCCCAACGTGCCAACCATGTGGTTGAGAAGTAAGTTTTTTACCACAAAGCCACACCTGCACACACACACACACACACACACACACACACACACACACACACACACACACACACACACGCACACATACACACACACATACATATATATATATGTATATATATATATATAAATATATATATATATATATATATATATATATATATATATATATATATATATATATATATATATGCGAGTAAAAATAAGTACAAAAAAGGTGGGGTTTTTTGTATGATTGTGTATAGAGGAATATATTATTTAGTTTAAAAGAGTTCCAACACTGTCTGTTTTTTATGTTTTATTTATATTCCTGCAGAACCAATGTGGGGTATAGAATATGGAATATATAATATAAAATAAAATAAAATAAAAATGGATGGCACCATGAAAGAAAGTATTGAATGTAGATGAAATATTGAGTGTTCAATATAAAGGATCAAATATATAAATATAAAAATATAAATATATAAAGGCGACTCGAGTTTCAGGGCTATTTCCCTTCGTCATGGCCGGTATGACATATATATATATATATATATATATATATATATATATATATATTTCCCTTCGTCATGGCCGGTATGACATATATATATATATATATATATATATATATATATATATATATATATATATATATATATATATAAATATATATGTATGTATGTATGTATGGTGCAAGTCAACTTGCGACCGAACAAGACCACTTCCTAAATTCAGTTATTCTGTGCAAACGTTGTGAGAGACCAAAAGGTCAAGAAGTTCCCGCGTGTGAATGTGTTTTGAGTGGATAAAGTGTTGCACTTGCAGCGAATTCAGTCATAATGCTAATGATACAACAATGGATGAGACAACCAGAAATCTACTGTGCTTCATGTCTTTTATATGAGTTTTGCCTCTTCTAGAAGGAAGTTGAGAAGAGAACTAAGGGTCCTACACACTTAGTGGTTCACACATTAGTATGTATGTGTATGTATGTATATGTATATGTATATATATGTGTGTGTGTGTGTGTGCGTGTGTGTATTGGCATCTTCCTTTCAGTCATTTCAGCATGTGGAACAGTTGATCCCAAAACCATTTTCTCTCTCTGATTTCTTCCCTCTCTCTCCTCCTCTCTCTCTCTCTTTCATTCTTTCTCTCCCCCACCATCCTTTTTTTCTTATATAATCCTTTCTGTCAAGAACGTAGGCTCGAAACGTCAAGGACTTTTCCATTTTTCCCGAGTGTTCAAGCTAATACAAATGCTTGTTCTTCTTTCACCTGGCTCTGTCTTTTGTTTTCTGTAAATTTATATTTATATATTTAAGTGTACTTACACACAAATATAGAATAAAAGAGATATATACACAAATAATAAACAATATATAATATATATATATATATATATACAAGAAGATAGGTATATGTATCTATACATACATACATACATACATACATACACACATATATACATGTATATATATGCATATATATGTATATATATGTATGTATGAATGTA
>NC_142953.1:18119273-18121773 GCF_046866305.1 Octopus bimaculoides | reverse complement strand
GTGGCGGAGAGATTTTAGGGGTATCATGAAGATCATCGGTAGGTACAGGGGACCTGTTTTATTATACTATAATGTATGGTATTAATCAATAAGGTTGATGTCAGGGTTATTGCTAGAAAGAGTATATACAGCGAGGAAGTACAGCTTTACTCTGATGAAATCTACTTCACTGTACTCTTCTGTACACACACACACACACACACACACACACACACACACACACACACACACGGGGCTGTACCTTTTTTCTGAATATACTAGTGGATTATATATTTAAAAAAGGGTGTGATCAGTTTTGCAAGGCCGCTGAGGTCGACTTTGCCTTTCGTCCTTTTGTGGGCTCGATAAATTAAGTACCAGGGTTCGTAGTTTCGCAAGACCGACATCTGGAGAATCCTGCGACGTGCAGCAGAAGCTGCACGTCGCAGGATTCTCCAGCATTTTACCAGCTGAGTGATTTGGAGCAACGTGAAGTGATGTGTCTTGCTCAAGAACACAATGCATTGCTCAGTCACGGAATCGAATCCACAGCGTTACTTTCGTGAGGGCAACACCCTAACCACTACGACATGCGCTCCACATGTATATATATATATATATATATATATATATATATATATATCGAGCTACAAGACAGAGAGCTCTAATGGATACAAATTAATTTATTAATTAATCAACATATTCACCAACAATTGTTGATTAATTAATAAATCAATTTGTATCCATTAGATCTCTAGCTCGATATATTCTATTTTAAATATATATATATGTATGTATATATATTCTATTTTCTATTTTCTCTCCCTGTTTATTTCTGTGTTCCTTTCTGTCGAAGAGCGTAAACTCGAAACGTAAAAGACTTTCTCACTTCCCGAACGTTAAACTAATACAACTGTTTGTTGTTTACACACCCGTCTTCGTCTTTTGTCTTTTCTGCAAATTCTCACTATACATATAACGTTATTTTAGAAAGTTTAAAATTATTTCTTTTGTACCTTAAACCATTTACCATTTCTGTGGTGCCCCCTTTCATTGTTGCCCTAAGCGCATGCTTATTGTGCTTAACGGAGAAAAACACAGATACGTTTTATGTACTTACGCTCTTACAATACAGGGTATCTTTTCTCCAACTGGACAGGAATTTAACCACGTGGTACAGACGCCATTGTGTATTTTACCATCTACAAAGAAAATAAATAAATGAAAAAAAAGGCATCGGAGAGGGGATGCATACTCTGCGCGCAGATAAATTTTTATGCAAATTATAGTGTGGCTTACAATGTGTTGTTTATCCATGCTTTTTAATTGAGCTGAATTAATTTTTTTAAAGTATCATCATTATAAGTATTTATACTCTGGTGAAATTAAGAAATCAACTCGTAAATAAATGAAACCCTCGAATCCATCAGTGTACACACACACACACACACACACACACACACACACACACACACACACACACACACACACACACACACGGTCACATATCTATGTATGTATTTATGTATGTATGTACCCACACGTGGCTACGCGCAGAAGTACACCATGATGTATACACACGCAGACGAGGGTAGATTTATATGAAAACGAAAGTAAACAAAATGAAATCCTTATAGAAAATATTGCACAGAATTTGTGAAGTGTTTCGCCACTATAGGTATTTATACTCCGGTGAAATTAAGAAATCAACTCGTAAATAAACAAAACCCTCGAATCCATGAGTGTGTACACACACACACACACAGTCGCATATCTATGTATTTATGTATGTTTTGAAGATAATCAAACCAAAATTTAATGAGTTCGAGCCATTCATCCAATGAGTATTTCTGCCAATTTTGGTGAAAATCCGTTCAGCCGTTTTACAGTAATTTTGCAAACACCCAGAGAAACAGACAAGACGAGTGATTACAATACCCTGCTTTCGCTTACGCGCGCAGGTTAATTATGGGATTAATGGATTAATGAGCAGCTTAACCTTGTTATTTATACGAAAAATTACAGTTAAGGAGTGCAGAGTCCTCCGTTGACTTTGCATTTTACCGACCAAGTACTCGAAGCAATAACAATAACAGAAGATTGGCTTCAATATTGGTTTAGATATTGATTATAACTTCCAGGTATATACAGCGGGCGATCAAATCGCTTGTGTATTATATAATTTCGGCACAAAACAAATCAGTCGCAGCGCAAAGTTCAACACGACGGGTTGGGAATCTCTGCCAGTGCAGAATCTGGTCCACGTGAGTCCAAGTACTTAAATGTAGGTTGGGAAATTTTCTTAGTCCGTTTGCCTTCAGATGGTTGATTTCTGTAATTATTATCAGTGTATTTTGGCGATTTAGATAAGAGTTTCGACTATTATTTCCAGCAGGTAAACATACTTAGTATGTCCTTTGATATATATATATATATATCTATATATATATATATATATATATATATATATATATATATATATATATATAGAGAGAGAGAGAGAGAGAGATAGGGCAGGGAA
>NC_142953.1:18106773-18111773 GCF_046866305.1 Octopus bimaculoides | reverse complement strand
ACATATACACACACACACACACACACACACACACACACACACACACACACACACACACACACACACACACACATATATATATATATATATAATAGAACGAAAACGCAATGGAGTACAATAAAACATCCGGACAGATAGCCGATACAAAGGCGGACAGGAAAAATAACAATTAGAAGAACAGGAAAAAATGAACGGATCATTCGTGACCTTCTTCCGTCAGTCAAGTTACCAGAATATATATATATTAATGCATTAAGTTGGTGTATAAGCATAATAAAACTCTCCAGAAGCTGTTGTGAAAATCTTTCAGACATATTGCAACTGCTGTCAAGTTTGTTCACTTCCACTCACCGCTTCGTCTACTCAGGAATTTACTACAGTCTGGCAATCGATTTGCGCCATCAGTCAATAGTTTTAGCTGATGTTTTATAAGAGAGGACAAGCGTCAAGGTAATATACTATACCTCTCCACCAAAATTTCAGGCCTTTTGTCTGTAGTAGAAAGATTTATTATTATTATTATTATTATTATTATTATTATTATTATTATTGTTGTTGTTGTTGTTGTTGTTGTTGTTGTTGTTGTTGTTGTTTACTTTTAATCTGCATGTTTGTTACAATCACTTGCCGAGACACACCCGGCATCCTAGGGCGAGTGAAGAATAAGAGATGTTACAGTTTGACTGAAAGCTTGGGGAGGGGAAATGGCAGGGGCAGTAGCGAAATATCTTCATGGAATACAGCACAGGCATTTAAAGTGATAGGGTTTTTCTAAGGATGTGGGCAGTACTTGTAAGCACAATCTTTTGGATTTATCTGAGACATGGTTCTCCTGGGATATTATCTAGATTACACAGACAATATTTTACGTAGGATATGGGCAGTTCCCATGAACACTATCTTTAGAATTTCTGCCATTCTGGAGTTTCCTGGTATCTGAGCTAGGTAGTAATCAGCCCGTTTCGCTGTCATTCCCAAGGCACCTATGACAATAGGTATTGTTTTAGTCTTCAGATTCCACATTTTGCTAATTTCTATTTCAAGATCTTTATATTTGCTCAGTTTTTGGTAGGTCTTGACAGATACGTTTATATCGATTGGGACAGTCATATCAATAAGGAGGCATGGTTTTTGTCTGAAGTCTTTCAGTATGATGTCTGGCCTATTTGCATCTATCTTTCTGTCAGTTTGAATGCTGGAGTTCCAGAGGAATGAGATGTGATCATTTTCATGCACTGGAGGTGGTTTGTGTTCCCACCAATTTTTATCATGGGGCAGGTCCAGATTTTTTCAAATTACCAAGTGAATATATTGTGCAGCAAAATCATGCCTGTTGAGATACTCTGCACATGGAGACAACATGATCAATGGTTTCATTTTGTCGTTTACATACACGGCATGTTGGGAACCTTCTGTTCTTTAATATGTTGGCCTGGTAGTTCATTGTAGGTAGGTATTGATCTTTGGCTGCTATAATAAACCCTTCTGTTTCAGATTTTAAGCCAGAAGCCATTAGCCATTGATGGGTAAGAGCTTTGTCAACATCGGTATTATTAGTCCTCTTTGGGTATTTTCCATTGACTCCAAGTCTCACCCAGAGAAGCTGCCGTTCTTTAATATATTGACCTGGTAGTTCCTTGTAGGTAGGCATTTGTATTAGGCTTCTATGATAAACTCTTCTGTTTCTGATTTTAAGCCATTAACCATTAACCATTAACCATTTAAATACTAATTTAATTAGCAGGAATGTTGTTCTTCTGTTCTCCAAATCTCAAGAATCTTTCTTAGGATTCTGGTAGGAATACAAGATGGCACTTTTCTGTGGGTTGACACTATATGTCTCATTTCTAATAAACTATTGTTGTTGTTGTTATTTCAAGCTGTTGCGCATGTCATCGTCGTCGTCGACGTTGTTGTTGTTGTTAGTGGTGGTGGTGATCTTGTTGATGTTGTTGATACTGATGGTGATGATTTTGTTGTTTCTAACAATGTCACAAGTACTCACACACACTCACTGCAGGCGGTGGAGTGGATTAAATTGACTAATAGTTGAATGGTACTTTGTTTCATGCAGAGATGTAAGGATGACAGGCACACTTGAATTTGCCGAGATTTGAAACCTGAACACTTGAAGTATTTGCTTCATACTACAATGGTTTATCCACCCTCGCCACATTAACAGTCTCTGTCTTCAGGATCTAAAGACACACGGAATAATTTCAATGACGACTACGATGGTAACTATTATGATGACAATAATGATGGCTGTGATGTGCAGGTGAAAATAAGGTGACTGGTTATTTTGTTCTTTAATGCAATTCAGTTCCGCGGTTTCGCGTTCAAATCTCGCTTTAGTTGAAGAACTCTCTCAATCAGCCATTCACCCTAAGCTAATTAATGTTACATAATAATAATTATTATTATTATAATAATAATAAGAAGAACAACAACAACAACAACAATAACAACAACAATAATAATAATAATAATAATAATAATAATAATAATAATAATAATAATAATAATAATAATCCTTTCTAATGGAAGCATAAGGCCTCAAATTTGGGGGAAGGGAACAACTCGATTACATCGACCCAGTGTTTCACTGGTATTTAATTTATCGGCCTCGAATGGATGAAAAGCAAAGTCGACCGCGGCAGAATTCGAACTTAGAACCTAAGAATGGACGAAATACCGCTAAGCATTTTGCCCGGTGTGCTAACGATTCTGCCAGCTGACCGCCTTAATGATAATTCCCAAATCCACGGAAACGGAGAAACCGCAAAACTACAGACCTATTACCTGTCTCCCTACAATATACAAAGCCTTTACTGCAATAATATCGCAGAGATTGAGTAAGCACCTGGAAAATAACAACCTGTTTCCAGAAGAGCACAAGGGATGCTGCAAGGGCTCATACGGCTGTAAAGATCAATTAATGATCAATAAAGCCATAACTGAAGACAGCCGCAGAAAGAAGAAAGGCCTCAGTATGGCCTGGATTGACTACCGAAAGGCTTTCGACAGTGTTCCCCACACGTGGATCCTCGAAACACTGGCCATAAACAAGGTGGGGCACCAATTATTATAAAATACATAAGGCACTCTATAAATAAATGGCAGACAGTGCTACAGCTCCAAACAAAAGAGGGACTTGTGAAAACGAAAGCCATCCCCATTAGAAGAGGAATATTCCAGGGAGACACGCTCTCTCCACTCCTGTTCTGCCTGGCACTCACACCTTTAACTGAATTGCTAAATAGAACTGAATGCGGATACAAATGTTACGGCAAAACAATCAGCCACCTTTTATATATGGATGACCTAAAATTATACGCTAGAAATGATAAAGAGCTGGAAACACTACTACAGACAGTACATGGCTTGACCAAGGAAATAGATATGAAATTCGGATTAGAAAAATATGCCAAAGCAACCCTGAAAAGAGGAAAATTAGTTAAGAGTAGCAACAACACACTAGATAAAGCCAATGAAATAAGATAATTAGACGAAAGCCAGCCATACAAATATTTAGGAATCAATGAACTAGATAGGATACAACACACACAAATGAAAGAGAAAATAAAGAAAGAGTACTATAGACGAGTTAGATCAATACTAAAAACAGAGCTCAATGCTAAAAACAAGATAATTGGTATTAACACTTTAGCCGTCCCAGTTATAAGTTACAGCTACAATATCCTTAACTGGACACTAAACGAACTATCTAAAATAGACAGAGAAACAAGAAAAAATAATGACAGGATCTAGGATGCACCACCCAAATTCTGACATAGAAAGGCTATATATACAACGTACAGAAGGTGGTAGGGGTCTTATACAACTGGAAAACTATTATTAAATAACCACCATAGGACTGCAAAAATACCTACTTCAGAAGCAAGGAAAACTAATACAAATAGCCACAAAACACGAGCAAAACAACAGAGAAGAAGAAGAAACAACAAAAGCTATAAAACAAATGAAATCCAAACTAAAACTAGAGCAACAACGGACCATGATAAAACGATGGCAAGAAAAGCCCCTATACGGTAAATACTGGGCTAAACTAAATGCAAAAGAAATAGACAGAGAAAAATCCCAGCAATGGTTGAGAAGCTCAGGACTCAAAGCAGAGACTGAAGGATTTTTAATTGCTGCACAAGACCAAAGCCTCCCCACCAGAAATTACCAGAAACATATAATGAAAAGAAATATAACAAGTAACTGCAGAATATGTGGAGATGGACAAGAAACAATATATCATATTATCTCTGGCTGCCCAGTCCTGGCTAAGAAGGAATATATTCACAGACACAGAGCTGGACCTATATACACCGGAAGCTATGCCAACACTATGGATTAACAACAGAAAAAAGATGGTATGAACACACGCCAGAAAAGGTCACAGAAAACGAGAAAGCAACCATACTCTGGGATATGCCAATACACACAGATAGAGAAATTAAGGCCAATAGACCAGATATATAGTTGTCAAAGATCATGAAGGAAAAAATACTTTCTAATTGATGTATCAATACCAGCAGATGACAACGTTTCCCTAAAAGAAATGGAGAAACTTTCAAAATACAAAGACCTGGAAATAGAGGCAACTCGAATGTGGAATCTAAAAACAGAAACAATTCCTATTATAGTAGGTGCCTTAGGTATAATAAAACATATTCAGACAAATACATAAAAACACCAGGACTTACAAATATATAGAACATACAGAAAATTGCACTACTGGGCACTGCACACATCCTACGCAAAACACTTTCAATACAGTAAGCATAAGAGCATCACAGCAAACCACAGCACATACCCAAGGCACACAGAGCTGCGCTCGGTAGTGAAGTGAAAGCACGTTATAAAAATAAAACTACTGAATAATAATAATAATAATAATAATAATAATAATAATAATAATAATAATGATAATAATAATAATAATAATGATAATAATAATAATAATAATAATAATAATAATAATAATAATA
>NC_142953.1:18091773-18094273 GCF_046866305.1 Octopus bimaculoides | reverse complement strand
GAGAGAGAGAGAGAGAGAGAGAGAGAGAGAGGGAGAGAGAGAGATAGAGAGAGGGAGAGAGAGAGAGAGAGAGAGAGAGGGGGCATCTATGGAACAATGATAAGGAATTCGCACATCCATTTCCCAAGATACACTTTCAGCTTCATAGCCATAAGTATCGGAGCAACAACCTACATACCAACTCATCTGGAGCAAACTTTGGCTGAACTTGGGTTCTTGAGGAGAAAATACAAATCCTTGATTCAGATGCTACAAATGATCGCGATATCTGGGTTTATAACATCTGCAAGACCTTTATAAGGATGCTGAACAAAAGATGCTTTCCTTCACAACCTAACTACCAAGTAGGTGGCCGGTCAAAATGTATTCTAAATTAAAATGCATTGCCTAAATGCATTGATAGAGATAACAACCAATCAAACTTTATTATCTTAAAACGTAGGAAAGTCGTATAAGACAATGTAATACGATGAGGTCCTATAAAGACGGAACGTTTATGGCTGGAGTGTCTGTTGTCATAGACCTATAAGTTCCGGGTTCAACTCAGGCTAAACCACCACGTCCTTGGTTATGCTTATTCAATTTACTTTGTCTGTGAATATTTCCTTTTTAGATTTTTTTTCTATTCACAATTTATATATAAACACCTACGCACTCGCACGCTTGCCATTTTCACACGTACATAGCTTTTTTAGGTTGACTTGCTTCAGCCACTTAGGCTACCGGCATTAAAACACAAACAGACATCTCAGAGTGCTCTCTGTGGACCAATTTATGCATTTCAAACTCCTTTGCCATCGTCAGCACCAGGTACCAAACGAGGCGATCCCGAATTCGCTTTGGAATTCATAGCTTCCTAATAGAAACTCAGAAAGAAACACAAAGTGTTCAACGGCCTTCAGGCTTGGATAAATTACACAGAAGGCACTCGAAGCATGCCTTTTCCACTGTGGTTTGCCGTGTAGAAAATTCTCGCTTTAGGTCCTGTACCTGTATCCGAAACAATTATTTACATTATTATTACGTTGTTTTACTTACCTAGAGCTGGCGATCGCTCTTGTAGCATCTCCAGCTTTACGAGCTGATCAATGGGTGGGGCATTGTGTAGCCTGGAAAGTACAATTTCCACCAGTTTCGGGTCATTCGGTGGATAGATCCCTAAGTGATCACCGGGTAGATAGCTGAGTTCTGTGCAACCTTTAGTGTCCAGAATTAATAAGATTGTTTCTCGGCTACAGCGAAAAGAAAATGAAATTAATATATATACATATGGATATATATGTATATAAATATATATATATATATATATATATATATATATATATATATATATATATACCACACGTATACACACAAATAAATATACAAACACACACACGCATCATATATACGCACACACTGAATCACATATATATGTCCATAAATATCGGTTGGGTGGAAGTGAAGCTGATCCAAGCTAACATGTTTGAAGCAAGTAATCAATGACGTCATTGATACTGTTTGGTTTACGACTGTGCTGAAGTCCTCTGCTCTATACCGGTATATATATATATATATATATATATATATATATATGTGTGTGTGTGTGTGTGTAAATGAATATATGTAATAAATAAAAACATACGTATATGTGTGTCAATAAATAAATAAGTCTATGTATAAGAGCTTTGTAGTTCGCTTGAAGCATTGAATTATTGAAGAAGGAAAAAAGAGAGAAAATAGAAAGCTTCTGACCATGCTGAATGGTCCATCTTCAGAAGGAAGACAGTCTGGGAAATGTCCAGATATACAGGTTCCGTTAATCCATTCAAATCCCCTGGGATTATATCTACATAGTAAATATGTTGATTGACGCTCAGTGAATGTTTCGGATGGGAAAATGACGTCTCGAGTATGATTCGTCGTCAGAAAAAGGGGTAAAACAGTGAAGTGTTGAAGGAGGAAGGAGCAGATGGTCCGAGGAAAGCACGTGGGTCGTTACATGGCCGATATACATATAAATAAATACATACATACATACATACATACATACAGATAGACAGACACACAGACAGACAGGCAGACAGGCAGACAGGCAGATAGACAGACAGACAGACAGACAAACAGACGGATAGATAGATAGATAAATAGATTCCTGTTTGCTTCAATAAAAATCTTATTCTAATGCCATAATTTTTAAAGAACACAATTTTTAAGGAATACATATTAATTATTCATTATTTTATATTCACACAACCAAGTAAACAAAACAAATATCCTGAAAGCAAAAAGAATATTTTTAAATAACAGAAAACGATTTAAAAGAAGAAACAAAGAAAACACGAAGCTATTTTAAAAATTCTTCTCGAGAGTCTTTGATCCGCAGATCAAACATTTTCTTCAATGGAATTCCGGAAGAATTTTCTAATGTCGCTTTACTTCGGTGAGTTGAAGGGTTTAGTGGGTGGGGGGGGGGGTTGTATTTCTATTCGTTTTTTCTTCTTTTTAATTCTTCACTGAT
>NC_142953.1:18081773-18084273 GCF_046866305.1 Octopus bimaculoides | reverse complement strand
TACATACATATATACATATATATATACATGTACATATACATATACATATACAAACACACACATATACATACATATACACATATATGCATATATACATATATATACATATATATATATATATATATACATATACATATATACACACACATACAAAACATCACACACACACATATACACACATACACACACACACACACACACACACACACACATATATATATATATATATATATATATATATATATACATATACATACATAAACATACATATATGTACATATACATATACATATATATATATATATACATATACATATACATACATATGTATACACATACACACACATACATACATACATATATATATATACACACACACACATACATATATATATATATATATATACATATATACATATATACATATAAGCATATATACACATATACATACATACACACATACATATACATACACATACCCATATACATATATACACACACATACACACATACATACACATATATACACACATTTTTCCACGTATACCTATACATATGTATATACACTTGCACATGTATATGAACAGATGTACGAATAAGTAAATAGAGCAATAGCAGAACTAAAAATACTAAAACCCAGACCTTAATACCCGATCATAACAAAGTTCTGCTATAGGAGAAATAAACAATGAAATTATCTAAACCAAAAATAAGTATGTTTGCGAACGTCAACACATCTGAACCCATTATATGTTAGTTTATTAATTAGTTTATGCTTAGAAAATAAAATAAAAAACAACTCAAGATTGCACAAGTTGCAATACCTTATCGTATGGGAAATCTCTCCCTATAATAGACCATTCTAATGAAAAGTTCTTATTTTGTTCTTTTAACCCCCAAATAAACCTACTAAGACTAGTACTAGCCATTTTACTCCTATCTCTAAACGTATTAAAGTGACAAGAAATTCTCCTACAAATCTTATCCGAAGAACAACCCACATAAACACTAACATCTGTATCACTCTTAACCTTACACTGATACACTATATTCCTTAATCTCACGTTCGGACCCTCAAACTTTTTGCTAAAACTTTAAAAATTTTGTTCGTTTTTTGTAATTGTGAAATTTTTTCGCCATGAACGGTTTGTGTTTTTAAACGGAATGTATTTTTTTCTGATGTTATATTTATTCCTGAATGATGTGTAAAGAAATTTTGATTTAAGCCTCTTAATGAATTCTTTATACTGAAATATATATTGAAGAAGATAAATATGTTCATTTGAATTTATACGTTTTTACGTCGTAACTCCTTTATTATTATTAATATTACCAAAAGGATCGATTCTTGAAGAGTCTGCATATCTTCACTGTCGTTTTTTTCTGCTATTTTGGTGATGATTTTTTGAGTTAGCTTATCAATTATTTTTGTTGGTAGTTAATTTATAATATATATATTACGACTGGGTGTTGAGGCAGTTACTCAACAACTCAAATGTGGACGTAATATACCTTGATTTTGCAAAAGCTTTTGACAAAGTGGATCATGGTGTGATATGCCACAAACTGCGTGATCTTGGCATAGCTGGAAAACTTGGAGAGTGGTTACATGACTTTCTGAAAGATAGAAGTCAGGCAGTAGTGGCTAATGGAGCCACCTCTATGAGAACACAAATAATGAGCGGTGTTCCACAGGGCACTGTCTTGGGACCATTGCTTTTTATAGTCGCTCTCTCAGATATGCCTTCAAGTGCCCGGATAGCCACTCTTGCAAGCTACGCAGACGATACAAAAGTCTCGCAGAAAATACAGAACTCCAGTGATGTTGCACACCTGTAGCAGGAATTGGACTCAGTTTACAGATGGGCTGAGGACAATAATATGCAGTTTAATGCTGAAAAATTCCAAGCCCTGCGCTACCAACGTCCAAAATTGAATATGAAACTTACAGAGTACACTGGTCCACAGGGAATTTCAATCCCAGAGCCTAAATCAGTGAGAGACCTGGGTATCGACATGAGTGATGATACCTCTTTCCAAGTGCACATTACCAGAATGGCAACAAAGTGCAGACGATTGGCTGGATGGATCCTGAGAACATTCAGAACCAGAGATAAGGAAACCATGATGATCCTCTGGAGGACATTCGTCCTCAGCCGCCTGGATTACTGCTCACAGCTGTGGTCACCCACCAGTCTGAAATTAACAGCAGACCTTGAAGCAATCCAGAGGAGATTCACAAAGAAGATTGTCTCTTTGCAACTGGTCAGCTACTGGGAAAGGCTGAAACAGCTAAGACTCTACTCCCTGGAGAGAAGGCGGGAGAGGTATGCAGTAATATACATCTGGAAGATCCTGGAAGGAATTGTGCCAAATTTTGGCATTGAAAGCTACACCAATGCCAGAACGGGACAGCACTGCATAGTGCCAAAGATCCCAGCAATGCCATCGCGCTTCAGGACCAGTTACTGCAACAGCTTGGGATTCAGGGGCCCACAGC